>NC_054581.1:724781-749781 GCF_017654505.1 Polyodon spathula | reverse complement strand
AGTTACAACACACGGTAAACCAGCCAACAGCATCAAAACCAGACTGTGAGCCACAGAGAGATCCACATAGATGACAAAATAGAAGTTCTAGGACGGAAATAAGACAGACAGTTGCAAGCAGTGTCACCCATCCCAGGTTTTACTACCAGCTTGATTAGCCCAGTGTCCTGATTTATAAACACACCGGTAAACCAGTCCAACTAAATCAAAGAAGTGTTTGCTCACTGTGAAGTTTGCCACATAGATGACAAAATAGCCAGGTCTAGACTGTGGAAAAAGCCTGTGTTGTATATTCGATAGTGTGTGGTGTATCCCAAAGCATAGCAAATATATTAGATTACAGATCCCAAGGTAGAACATAACTTGATTAAAGGGAGTGTACAGTGATTAGACAGCTGTCTAATTGTAGGGAGAGGAGCGAGCAAGCTTTGACTAGTCATAAACTTAGTGAAACCTAGGAATTGAATCTGAAATCCTTCTAAAACAGCTAGAAGTCTTTCTCAGCGTCTTCAGTGTAAATTCAATGGCAAACGTTTCCACTGCAAGTCTCTGTGTCTTCAGTAACTCATCACGTCGTGTACTAGAGATTAGCTGCTGTTTGTTGTACTTGGTTTGTCAGCGTGTGTGTATATCTGTACATGTGTGTGTGTTTATGTAAAAGCATAGCAAATATTAGATACAGAAAAGAAGGTGTAGAAATGGATACAGAAGGAGAGAGAAAGGGAGGGGAGGTTCTATTGTAAAAGAGACAGCTGCAGTAAGGGAGAGGGGGAGGAGAGCAGAGAAGAGCGAGCAAGCTTTTAATCCACTAATCCCTCGCTGACTGACTGCTCTCTCGCTCACTGACTCTCGCACTTAACCCTTCGCTTGCCGGACGTGCTGGCTAGAGCTTTCATCAACGCCCCAAAACTCAGTCAAGCAGACTAACAGAAAATCTCTCCATAGTAAAATAACTGTGGCGCTTCCCCTAATGCATTTTTCTTTTTTTGGGCGTGGGGGTTGTCAGGTCTGCCCCAGCAGCAGGAGAGGGGGGAGCCCCCGCGGGACCCACCCCGCCCCCAAATCTGACCAGCAACCGCAGACTGCAGCAGACCCAAGCACAGGTCGATGAGGTGAGTTCACCAGCAACACTACACACTGACCAGCAATCCAACACTGACCCCAAACACTACACACTGACCAGCAATCCAACACTGACCCCAAACACTACACACTGACCAGCAATCCAACACTGACCCCAAACACTACACACTGACCAGCAATCCAACACTGACCCCAAACACTACACACTGACCAGCAATCCAACACTGACCCCAAACACTACACACTGACCAGCAATCCAACACTGACCCCAAACACTACACACTGACCAGCAATCCGACACTGACCCCAAACACTGCACACTGACCAGCAATCCAACACTGACCCCAAACACTACACACTGACCAGCAATCCAACACTGACCCCAAACACTACACACTGACCAGCAATCCAACACTGACCCCAAACACTACACACTGACCAGCAATCCAACACTGACCCCAAACACTACACACTGACCAGCAATCCAACACTGACCCCAAACACTACACACTGACCAGCAATCCAACACTGACCCCAAACACTACACACTGACCAGCAATCCGACACTGACCCCAAACACTACACACTGACCAGCAATCCAACACTGACCCCAAACACTGCACACTGACCAGCAATCCGACACTGACCCCAAACACTGCACACTGACCAGCAATCCGACACTGACCCCAAACACTACACACTGACCAGCAATCCAACACTGACCCCAAACACTACACACTGACCAGCAATCCGACACTGACCCCAAACACTACACACTGACCAGCAATCCAACACTGACCCCAAACACTACACACTGACCAGCAATCCAACACTGACCCCAAACACTACACACTGACCAGCAATCCAACACTGACCCCAAACACTACACACTGACCAGCAATCCAACACTGACCCCAAACACTACACACTGACCAGCAATCCAACACTGACCCCAAACACTACACACTGACCAGCAATCCAACACTGACCCCAAACACTACACACTGACCAGCAATCCAACACTGACCCCAAACACTACACACTGACCAGCAATCCAACACTGACCCCAAACACTACACACTGACCAGCAATCCAACACTGACCCCAAACACTACACACTGACCAGCAATCCAACACTGACCCCAAACACTACACACTGACCAGCAATCCAACACTGACCCCAAACACTACACACTGACCAGCAATCCAACACTGACCCCAAACACTACACACTGACCAGCAATCCAACACTGACCCCAAACACTACACACTGACCAGCAATCCAACACTGACCCCAAACACTACACACTGACCAGCAATCCAACACTGACCCCAAACACTACACACTGACCAGCAATCCAACACTGACCCCAAACACTGCACACTGACCAGCAATCCAACACTGACCCCAAACACTACACACTGACCAGCAATCCAACACTGACCCCAAACACTACACACTGACCAGCAATCCAACACTGACCAGCAATCCTACACACTGACCAGCAATCCAACACTGACCCCAAACACTACACACTGACCAGCAATCCAACACTGACCCCAAACACTACACACTGACCAGCAATCCAACACTGACCCCAAACACTACACACTGACCAGCAATCCAATCACTGACCCCAAACACTACACACTGACCAGCAATCCAACACTGACCCCAAACACTACGCACTGACCAGCAATCCGACACTGACCCCAAACACTACACACTGACCAGCAATCCAACACTGACCCCAAACACTACACACTGACCAGCAATCCAACACTGACCCCAAACACTGCACACTGACCAGCAATCCAACACTGACCCCAAACACTACACACTGACCAGCAATCCAACACTGACCAGCAATCCAACACTGACCCCAAACACTGCACACTGACCAGCAATCCAACATTGACCCCAAACACTACACACTGACCAGCAATACAAAAGCTACTCTGTATAAAGCAATGGACTTTGAGGAGGAGGGAGACTGCTGTATTTTCTGCATGCTGTAACCTATCCACTTGTCTGTCCTCAGGTGGTGGACATCATGCGTGTCAATGTGGACAAGGTCCTGGAGAGGGACCAGAAGCTATCCGAGCTGGACGACCGGGCAGACGCACTGCAGGCCGGAGCCTCCCAGTTTGAAACCAGTGCCGCCAAACTCAAGAACAAGTACTGGTGGAAGAATATGAAGGTGAGGGATGGGCATGGGGAGCTCCCAGCTCTCTGCACACCTGTCTGAGGTCACACCTCAGCTGTTTAGTAGTTTACTGCATTTGCTGTTCCAGATGCTACAGTGTAGAGGTAGGGTTCTGGGCAGCAGTGTGGAAGGCAGTGTGTTTGAGGAGCTCAGTGGTTACCAGCAATCCAACACTGACCCCACTGGGCAGCAGTGTGGAAGGCAGTGTGTTTGAGGAGCTCGGTGGTTAGAGTGCTGGACTGCAGTGTGGAAGGCAGTGTGTTTGAGTAGCTCGGTGGTTAGTGTGCTGGGCTGCAGTGTGGAAGGCAGTGGGTTTGAGTAGCTCAGTGGTTAGAGTGCTGGGCTGCAGTGTGGAAACACTGCAATGGGTTTGAGTAGCTCAGTGGTTAGCAGTGCTGGGCTGCAGTGTGGAAGGCAATGGGTTTGAGTAGCTCAATGGTTAGTGCTGGGCTGCAGTGTGGAAGGCAGTGGGTTTGAGTAGCTCAGTGGTTAGAGTGCTGGGCTGCAGTGTGGAAGGCAGTGTGTTTGAGGAGCTCAGTGGTTAGTGTGCTGGGCTGCAGTGTGGAAGGCAGTGTGTTTGAGTAGCTCGGTGGTTAGAGTGCAGGGCTGCAGTGTGGAAGGCAGTGTGTTTGAGTAGCTCAGTGGTTAGAGTGCTAGGCTGCAATGTGGAAGGCAGTGGGTTTGAGTAGCTCAGTGGTTAGAGTGCTGGGCTGCAGTGTGGAAGGCAGTGTGTTTGAGGAGCTCAGTGGTTAGTGTGCTGGGCTGCAGTGTGGAAGGCAGTGTGTTTGAGTAGCTCGGTGGTTAGAGTGCTGGGCTGCAGTGTGGAAGGCAGTGTGTTTGAGGAGCTCAGTGGTTAGTGTGCTGGACTGCAGTGTGGAAGGCACTGTGTTTGAGTAGCTCGGTGGTTAGAGTGCTGGACTGCAGTGTGGAAGGCAGTGTGTTTGAGTAGCTCAGTGGTTAGTGTGCTGGGCTGCAGTGTGGAAGGCAGTGTGTTTGAGTAGCTCGGTGGTTAGTGTGCTGGGCTGCAGTGTGGAAGGTGGTGTGTTTGAGTAGCTCAGTGGTTAGTGTGCTGGAGCAGTGTGGAAGGCAGTGTGTTTGAGTGCTCCAGTGGTTAGAGTGCTGGGCTGCAGTGTGGAGGCTGTGTGTTTGAGTAGCTCAGTGGTTAGGGTGCTGGGCTGCAGTGTGGAAGGCAGTGAGTTTGAGTAGCTCAGTGGTTAGAGTGCTGGACTGCAGTGTGGAAGGCAGTGTGTTTGAGTAGCTCAGTGGTTAGTGTGCTGGACTGCAGTGTGGAAGGCAGTGTGTTTGAGTAGCTCAGTGGTTAGAGTGCTGGACTGCAGTGTGGAAGGCAGTGTGTTTGAGTAGCTCGGTGGTTAGTGTGCTGGACTGCAGTGTGGAAGGCAGTGTGTTTGAGTAGCTCAGTGGTTAGAGTGCTGGACTGCAGTGTGGAAGGCAGTGTGTTTGAGTAGCTCAGTGGTTAGTGTGCTGGACTGCAGTGTGGAAGGCAGTGTGTTTGAGTAGCTCAGTGGTTAGAGTGCTGGGCTGCAGTGTGGAAGGCAGTGGGTTTGAGTAGCTCAGTGGTTAGTGTGCTGGGCTGCAGTGTGGAAGGCAGTGTGTTTGAGTAGCTCAGTGGTTAGAGTGCTGGGCTGCAGTGTGGAAGGCAGTGTGTTTGAGTAGCTCGGTGGTTAGAGTGCTGGACTGCAGTGTGGAAGGCAGTGTGTTTGAGTAGCTCAGTGGTTAGTGTGCTGGACTGCAGTGTGGAAGGCAGTGTGTTTGAGTAGCTCAGTGGTTAGTGTGCTGGGCTGCAGTGTGGAAGGCAGTGGGTTTGAGTAGCTCAGTGGTTAGTGCTGGGCTGCAGTGTGGAAGGCAGTGTGTTTGAGTAGCTCAGTGGTTAGAGTGCTGGGCTGCAGTGTGGAAGGCAGTGGGTTTGAGTAGCTCAGTGGTTAGAGGCGGTGGGCTGCAGTGTGGAAGGCAGTGGGTTTGAGGAGCTCAGTGGTTAGAGTGCTGGGCTGCAGTGTGGAAGGCAGTGGGTTTGAGTCGTGCTGGGCTGCAGTATTCCCAATGCTAAACGATCTCTCTCTCTCTGTCTCTCAGATGATGATTATCCTGGGAGTGATATGTGCAATCGTTCTCATCATTATAATTGGTAAGTGTGTGGACTATATAGAGACTTGTCTAGGGTGTGTGCAGTGTGCTGTATAGAGAGAATATGATCTATGGGTGTTTTGCAATACAAGCGGTTATCCAGCCTGTACACTGTGGCTAGTAGTAGTAAGCTCATAGTAGTAACACCTGGGGTGGGCTAAATTGCAATGCAGCGGTGGAGGGGGGGGGGGGGTCTTAGTGACAAAATGATACACTGAGAGACACACAGCAGGGATGGAAATAAGACTCCCGTTGCACATCAGTTTGAACCATTCCTGGTTTTGCTGTGAGTTTAATAATAAGACACACCTGAGCTTGTTGCTGATCAAGCTGGTAGTAAAACCTGGACTGGGTGACACTGCTGTGCAATAGGAGTCTTATTCCCATCCCTGCATTGGTTTGTATTTTCTTTTCTAATTACTTTTATCTCTCTCTTCCTCCTCTCGCAGTGTACTTCAGCACCTAAAGGTGGCGCCATCCCCAATGGCAAACTGGTTGAGAATTCGGCAAGGAGAGCCACAGGACCAGCGTCACACTGACACTGCGAGCCAAATCTTCCAGCTCCTAGACCGTGTGTGTGTGTGTGTGTGTGTTTGTGAGTGAGTGTGCGTGTGTCTGTCCTGTAAATAGCCTGGTTATTTATTATTACAATGATATAATATATATTTTTGTCCTTTGTAGAGAATTGTTTAGAATGTTTTAATGGTGTGTATTTATTTCCATATCAATAACTGCCTATATCTAGCTCTGTCTTATCAATTGTAAAAGAGAAATACATATTTGCACATTTTTATAGTAGAAATGTTAGGATTTATTTATTTTACTTACCTTTGTTATTTTCATGTTTCTATGGCGCTAATCAATTGAACCGCTAGACTTGTAGACATTCCTAGAAGATGCCATCGCACCAGATCTGCCTGAATTCTTACATGCAGAGCCTGGAGCATGGGATGAAGAGTTGCCATGGAGAGCTAAATAACAGGGCATTATCACACAGGCTCAGGGGTCTGGCAGTTAAAGAAAGGGGCTTGATCCCAGGAGGTTCAAATCCCAGCTCAGCCACCGACTCGCTGCGTGTGAGACCCTGAGCAAGTCACTGGTACGGCATCCTTAGGATGAGATGCAGAACAAACAAGGTCCTATTGGAAGTGACTCGGCAGCAGCAGTAGCGATGCGTAATTCACTTACAATAGGACCTCAGTTTGATATCTCGTCCAAAGGATAGAGCACAGACGAGGTACACCATGAAAATAGCAAATATTTATGTCTCTCTTTCAATGTTTTTTTGTATTTTTATGTAGCAGAGGACCAATGTTTTAAATGTTCTAATTTTCTTGTGGTTGTATAATTCTGTAACATTCCTTGAAAGCGGTGTGTATGCTTTATATATATCTATACCGTATATAAATATATACCAAGACACCCTGGAGATTAAACAGGACAGACGACGTCAATGCTAATAACTAAAAACATTCTAAATATCAAACCTGTATCAAATGAAACGTAAATTACCCTAAAAAGACTTTGTTCCTTCTACTCCCGCAACTAATAACGACACACGCGTTTACAAATAGGGTAGCTCTGTAAGAAACACGTGTATATGGGCTAGATATTAATAGAAAATGAAAGTAAACACTGTAGAATTAAATAAATACATTCCGCTCCACAGCTTTCTAGAAAAAAAATGTTATGCTCTGGGGAACAATGGACCGAATCTTATTATTATTGTTATTGCTAGCTGCAGGGTTGCTGGTGCAGAATTATTTTAAACTGCTGTCGAATTGTAGACTTTCTTTTTTTCCATGGTTAATTGGAGGGTTTATCCAGGATAAAGAGAAATGTTATTTTCTTAAGCAGTTTGTCATGTTAGAATATTGAAAAATATTATTTTATATATATATATATATGCCCCAAAATTAAACTCGGTCGTTTCAAAACGATTTGTCTAAAGAGTTTGATTAATTTTTTTAGCTGGGGGAGGGGGGTGTGCGTACAGACGGCAATAGTTGAATTTGTAATCAGTGATGTATTTATCGAATAATGTAATTTATGTTTATTGAGACAACTTGTAGTTCACTATATTTCTGCCCCTGCTAAAAAGTTAATAGAATTCTGGCACTCAAAAAACTAGAAGAAACTCCATCAAAGTGCATTATGGAAGTTGGAGTCCCGGTCTGAATGTATTTTGCAGACGCGATTTTAAAACGGCTGCCGTAGTTCCTGCCCCTTCAAATACTGATTTAATGTTACATGCATACATAAACATACCATGAAAACCTGAGCTCAATTCATAATTTGTTGTTTTTCTGAAAAGCTGTGGCCATTTCTGCAAGATACTTGGGTGAGGAGAATCTGTATTTAATCTCAACACAAGAACGACCGAATTTATAAAACTCAACGTGTCCTATTATTACACGTGTAGACCGGAGGCACTCAAATCCGAACAGCGGATATGAAAACGCAGAAATAGAGTAAACAAAATCATATGAGGAAAAGCACAAATTATTTTCAGAAGACATGAAAACGAAATCAAATCGCGTGTGTCTGTGATGTTTCGACCCTTGGTTAATAAAATACACACGCACCCAAAAAGAAAAAAAATAGGTTTCAAACGTTTTTTGTGATGTCGTGATGTGATTGGGGGGGGGTAATAGAAGCGCTTGTGGGTCCTTGCCATCTCAGGGGACAGTGACTTCAGGCCATAGGGTCTTTACTTTGTCCAACCAGGCACCCTTAAAGTTAACCAAACAAAGGACTTTAAAGGTTTGTTGTTTTTTTTAAAGGGCGGGGGGGGGGGGGGTTAAAATTGGGGGTAGTCTATAAGCCTTCCCAGAAGTCTTTGCACCCCAAACAAGGAGGGAAAACGGGGCCCATGGACTTCTGTAGGGTTTGCTTGCTGTGACTGCATTATGTATCCTTAGTTTAATAGTGGGTGGGCGTGCAGACATTACCCAGAATCCTTTGTACTTGGAGGGAACAGGCAGGGGATTCTCTGTAAAGGTACAGGTTTTTTTTGGGGGGGGGGGTTGTCCTGTAATGAAACCGCAATTGACAATAACAAATAACATTACAAATTGTAAGTGTGGTGTGATGTTTATATCGTTCTATTGACACCTGTAATTCTAGTCAACGTAGAAAATGTATTTGTAAAAATAATAGTAATAACTGTGTATGTAAATAAGTAAGCAGTTTAAAAATAAAACCATAAAAAAAAAAACACAATATATTGTGATCAGCTTGTGTTTTGCGAACGCTTTCCTCTACAATGCAAGATTCACAAGGGCGGCGCAGGGTTACAATGCGAGAGTCACAAGGGCGGCGCAGGGTTAC
The DNA here is from genome assembly GCF_017654505.1 of Polyodon spathula. Taxonomy (NCBI): domain Eukaryota; kingdom Metazoa; phylum Chordata; class Actinopteri; order Acipenseriformes; family Polyodontidae; genus Polyodon; species Polyodon spathula. The sequence continues at coordinate 741,019 of NC_054581.1, read as the reverse complement.
AATGAGAGATTCACAAGGGCGGCGCAGGGTTACAATGAGAGATTCACAAGGGCGGCGCAGGGTTACAATGAGAGATTCACAAGGGCGGCGCAGGGTTACAATGAGAGATTCACAAGGGCAGCGCAGGGTTACAATGCGAGAGTCACAAGGGCAGCGCAGGGTTACAATGAGAGATTCACAAGGGCAGCGCAGGGTTACAATGAGAGATTCACAAGGGCAGAGCAGGGTTACAATGAGAGATTCACAAGGGCGGAGCAGGGTTACAATGAGAGATTCACAAGGGCAGCGCAGGGTTACAATGAGAGAGTCACAAGGGCGGAGCAGGGTTACAATGCGAGAGTCACAAGGGCGGCGCAGGGTTACAATGCGAGAGTCACAAGGGCGGAGCAGGGTTACAATGCGAGAGTCACAAGGGCGGAGCAGGGTTACAATGCGAGAGTCACAAGGGCGGAGCAGGGTTACAATGCGAGAGTCACAAGGGCGGAGCAGGGTTACAATGCGAGAGTCACAAGGGCGGAGCAGGGTTACAATGCGAGAGTCACAAGGGCGGAGCAGGGTTACAATGAGAGATTCACAAGGGCAGCGCAGGGTTACAATGCGAGAGTCACAAGGGCGGAGCAGGGTTACAATGAGAGATTCACAAGGGCAGCGCAGGGTTACAATGAGAGAGTCACAAGGGCAGCGCAGGGTTACAATGAGAGATTCACAAGGGCGGAGCAGGGTTACAATGCGAGAGTCACAAGGGCAGCGCAGGGTTACAATGCGAGAGTCACAAGGGCGGAGCAGGGTTACAATGCGAGAGTCACAAGGGCAGCGCAGGGTTACAATGCGAGAGTCACAAGGGCAGCGCAGGGTTACAATGCGAGAGTCACAAGGGCGGAGCAGGGTTACAATGCGAGAGTCACAAGGGCAGCGCAGGGTTACAGTGCGAGAGTCACAAGGGCGGAGCAGGGTTACAATGAGAGATTCACAAGGGCGGAGCAGGGTTACAATGCGAGAGTCACAAGGGCAGCGCAGGGTTACAATGAGAGAGTCACAAGGGCGGAGCAGGGTTACAGTGAGAGATTCACAAGGGCGGCGCAGGGTTACAATGAGAGATTCACAAGGGCGGCGCAGGGTTACAATGCGAGAGTCACAAGGGCAGCGCAGGGTTACAGTGCGAGAGTCACAAGGGCGGAGCAGGGTTACAATGCGAGAGTCACAAGGGCGGAGCAGGGTTACAATGCGAGAGTCACAAGGGCGGAGCAGGGTTACAATGAGAGATTCACAAGGGCGGCGCAGGGTTACAATGAGAGATTCACAAGGGCGGAGCAGGGTTACAATGAGAGAGTCACAAGGGCAGCGCAGGGTTACAATGCGAGAGTCACAAGGGCGGAGCAGGGTTACAGTGCGAGAGTCACAAGGGCGGAGCAGGGTTACAATGCGAGAGTCACAAGGGCGGAGCAGGGTTACAATGCGAGAGTCACAAGGGCGGAGCAGGGTTACAATGAGAGATTCACAAGGGCGGCGCAGGGTTACAATGAGAGATTCACAAGGGCAGCGCAGGGTTACAATGAGAGATTCACAAGGGCGGAGCAGGGTTACAATGAGAGATTCACAAGGGCGGAGCAGGGTTACAATGAGAGAGTCACAAGGGCAGCGCAGGGTTACAATGCGAGAGTCACAAGGGCGGAGCAGGGTTACAGTGCGAGAGTCACAAGGGCGGCGCAGGGTTACAATGCGAGAGTCACAAGGGCGGAGCAGGGTTACAATGACAGAGTCACATTGAAACAGTAGAAGGACGCCTCCTCTAACAGACCACAAAGACGCGACAGAACAGAAACAACCTTTATTAAAATTTGCACAGAAAATATATTTACAGTGAGATTCCAGGCAACAGAATAAGTAACTTCCCGGGACCAGGGAGGGGGGCAGCAACTCCACACAGGGCAAGACACTTTGCAGCTATCGCTTTATATACCGTATGGAGATCTGGATGATTTCAAAATGCAACATCTTTGCATATTAGGGTTTAATTCGCTGTTACATTGGAAATTGTCCGATGGAGTAAAAAACCAGGCAAGATTCCTTTTAAAATACCTTAATTATTAAAACTAAACACTCTTAGACTGGACCTGGGGCTGTTTTACTATAACAGTCAGTGTATAGAAAATGTGTCTTTTTAAATTAATCAAAAGGCACCATTTAAAAAAGGGGTAATGTAAATTGTTGCCTTTTTAATACCAATGCCATCACAAAAATGAATACCATGTCAATATATGAAAGCCAGCCTGTCTGGTGTACTCATTTTCACTGTGTGTGCCATTATAGCTACCAGTGCTGTAATATGGACGCACTGGTTGTAATTGTAAATTCTGTGTAACCGGGTGCAATCTCGTTAACAAAGTTTTTCACAGCTTGGAGCTGGTCCAGCACACCCAGTAAGGGCTGCTGGTAAAACATTTTCTATAATCACCCATCTACGGTTAACATCCCTGATTTTAGGAATGCAATACCAGGGAGACCCTCGTCTCGGGACATCAACCAGAACGTCACAAAAACACCAAAAGAAAAAGGCAGGTTTCTAAAAATAGCGCAGCGCTCTCATGAAGCAGAGTGTTAAGTCACTTAAACTCAGCTCGGTGTGCTTTCTGAGTGACAGTTACTTAACGCACTCACTGTGACCAAGGCACACCTTCGCCCGAGCAGCAGCAGCAGTAGTTGGCGTGTGGGGGCGGTTGTAACACGCGTGTGGCTGGCCTGGGCTCAGCTCTTGGGGTGGTACACTGGGGGCAGCACCCTGCGGGAGTTGGTTTTCACCCAGGTGTGCTCCAGCACTTTCTTCAGGGGCAGCCGCATGGGGGGGCAGTGCCTGAGGAGGCTGGAGATGAGGTCCCGCGCGCCGGGAGAGATGATGCTGGGGAACTGCATGTCCACCTGGGGAGGGAGAGGAGAGGACAGGGCTGGACACTGCGGAGCCTCTCGGTGGTTCAGTGCTTACAGAAAGTTGCTAACTATACCCTGGCCAAAATGAATTGCAAAATGGCAATGCAGACACACTGCAATGCATTGGCTGTGAGGCTCGGTGGTTGGTTGAGGGGTACCCCGCTGCCAGGGAGACCCCCCACACACCCCCCCCATACTCACCTTGGTGATCCGGGTGTAGGTCTCGCTGTGGCTGGCGGTCTCGAAGGGGGGGTTCCCCACCAGGAACTCGTAGCAGAGCACCCCCACACACCACAGGTCTGCATTCTCATTGTAGGTCTTCCCTTCAATCATCTCAGGGGGGAGGTAGTCCAGAGTCCCGCACATCGTCTTACGCCTTATGGAGGGGGAGGGGGGGGGGGGGGGGGGGGGGAGGGGGTTTACAAAGAGCAGCGGGCCATTCATGGTTGAATATTTAAATATTCTCTCAACGTAACCTGTCCTGCATGAAATATTGAAAATCTCTTCATAGGTTCACAGTCACTATGCATAACACACACAATAGCTACTCTAATACTGAAACACGAAAAGTCTTGTCAGCACCAACAGAGACCCCCTCGTGTCTCACTGCAGATTAAGTTGATGTGACCCTCACTTCTTGCATCTTATTTCATGCAGTGTTTTCGCTGTGTTAGCCTCCACTTTCTGTAAGCGGACCTGTTTCAGTGTGAATGCTGTAACCCTGCCCTGTAGCCCCGGGAAGCCTCCTTGGATGAAGGCGTCTCTCGAATCAATAACTCCCCCCATTACTCGCTGCAGAACTGTAGCAGGAATGATGTGAAATGAGAGAGAAAATTTACACTAGCCAAGCAAATAGTGATACAATACCGCCCCCCCCCACACAGGGTCCCCCCCCCTCACCTCATGGAGGGCGCGTGCACAGACCAGCCGAAGTCCGCTATCTTGAGCTCCCCCCTGAAGCCCAGCAGCAGGTTCTCTGGCTTGATGTCTCGATGGATCACTTTCTGCTCGTGGCAATACTGCAGGGCATCTGACACCTCCTCTATATACTGCAGAGCAACACAAAACACACAACTAAACCCATCCATTATCAACACCTCTATACACTGCAGAGCAACACAAACACAAACAACTAAACCCATCCATTATCAACACCTCTATACACTGCAGAGCAACACAAACACAAACAACTAAACCCATCCATTATCAACACCTCTATATACTGCAGAGCAACACAAACACACACAACTAAACCCATCCATTATCAACACCTCTATATACTGCAGAGCAACACAAACACACACAACTAAACCCATCCATTATCAACACCTCTATACACTGCAGAGCAACACAAACACACAACTAAACCCATCCATTATCAACACCTCTATACACTGCAGAGCAACACAAACACACACAACTAAACCCATCCATTATCAACACCTCTATACACTGCAGAGCAACACAAACACAAACAACTAAACCCATCCATTATCAACACCGCTATATTCTGCAGAGCAACACAAACACACACAACTAAACCCATCCATTATCAACACCGCTATACACTGCAGAGCAACACAAGACAGCCAGTTTGCTCCTAATACTGCCCCTCTCTCTGTAGCAGTGCCCTGCACCCTGTGCACCCCTCTCCTCACCGTGGCGCTGCGCTGCTCGTCGAAGCGTTGGCAGCGCTGCAGCTCCTTGTACAGCTCCCCCCGCGGTGCGTACTCCAGCATCAGAAACACGCGCTTGCGGTCGTGGAAGTAGTTATAGAAGCGCAGGATGTTGGGGTGCCTGCGGGGGGGCGAGAGAGAGTCAGATTAACACAGAGGTGCACACCTGCGCACCCAACTCACACAGAACCAGTAAGGGAGAAAATACAAGTCCAGGAATGGAAAGGGGTCCTGTTGCAGAGTCACACGATCCTTGTGTTTGAATCCCCTCCCCTCGGACACTCACCTGAGACGGGACTGGATCTCAACCTCTCTGCGAAGCTGGTGCTCCATCGCCTCCTTCTCGATCTGGGACTTGAAAATGACCTTGAGGGCCAGTATGAAGTTAATCTCTCGGTCCCGGGCCAGGTACACGTTCCCGAACTTCCCCTTCCCCAGCGGCCGTCCGATCTCGAAATCCTTGAGAGAGAACGGCTCCCTGCAGAGACAAGGGGGAGACACAGGGTCGACACACCCCAACAACAGACACAGGGTCGACACACTCCAACAAGAGACAGGGTCAAGCAGACTAGCGTTTACTGCAGTGTTACTGAAACTAGAAGAAACCTAAGACTGATGAAGGAATGAGTCCAAACACTGATCTGAGTTCTAACTGTGAATAAAAGGCTCTCACTGGGCAGGAGGTTCAGCCGTGACTCTCCCAGGACCTGCAAGGAGACACAAGATTGTATCGTGAATGTTTGTGAGAAAAAACCACAACCTTTAATTTCTATACATGGAAACATGAGCTGTATGAATGCAACATCTAGGGCTCTTCTAGCAAGTGGCACACTTCACCATAAACACAATGAGTAAAGCATGGTAGAGCACAGACAGGTCTGACACCAAACACAGTCCTGGAATTCAGCATCAAGGTGTGATCCAGTGCCAGGAGCACGCAGCGACCCCCCCCCACCCCCTGCAGGACTGACCCGACACTGCCACGGTCCGGACACTGGCTTCAGAACTGCTCTTCGGGACACGCTGAGGACCGCCGAGCCCGAGAGGGGTGAAAAACTGGAACAGAAGAGGAGAGAGTTACAGGGGACACGGAGACCTACTGGAACCCTGGGCCTGGAGAGACGCACATCCCAAACCAGAGATGATTCAAACAGACCCAGAAAACTCACAGGATTGTGGCTCTCCAGGACCGGGGCTGGACCCCCCCTCTTGCCCGAGGGGGCTGGGCAGTAGAGGGCTTACCTGTGGTGTGGAGCTGCTAGCTGGGGGCACATTCTCTTTGGAAGACATTGCTCCTGAAAGAAAGAGATCGGATGAGAGCGGGGGAATAGATTTACACCGACTAGTTTATCATCCCCCCCCCGGCCTCTCTAACTGTTAAAGACTTGGCGTGTTTTTACTGGAAGGTCTCTCAAGGTCTTCAGTATCGAGGCGGTTCAAGCAGCTGAACCCGTGGCGCCCCCTGGCGGGGGAGAGAGGAAGCGCAGCGCGTCAGGCAAAAGCAGACCCAACTAATAATAATAATAATAATAATAATAATAATAACAAAGATCAGGGCTTCAGATCACAGCTGAAACGCGTTCATAGTGAAAACGCGTTGATTTCTCTGTGAAATAACCAAACGGGCTTTTTAAATCGCAAGTCCTTTTTTCAAGTTCACACGCACTTGACTGCCCAACCCACTTGAACATAATAAAAACACACATTAATATTTAACCCGCACAGAATTGCCGAGCGGATTTCTATTTTAAAGGCGGGTCAAAAAATAAACTAAGAGCCGCTTTGTGAAAAAAACTGGAGCAAAAATCAAACAGCTTTTGCGGGTCGGGTTATATTTGTTCAGGGTTTCAAACACAGCCGCTCCGATCCGGTCCATTTCAAACGCGGGTGAAGACCGGAGCCTTCAGCTGAGTGCCGATTATCAGCAAAACAAAACTCTCTGTGTGGAAACACAACCGAGCATTTAAACTGAGGACACAACTACACAACTACACAAAAACACGACTACACAAATACACTCGCAACGGGAGCCGCAATTCGGACAAAACACGCGTCTACTGCCTCATGTGAAAGCGCATTGCGCTTCGATAACAGCCGGGTTGCTCTGCTTGTTTGTTTGTTTGTTTGTTTGTTTACCTCGATATTTACTCTTAATTCAGCAGCCCGAGTCTCTCTCGCGCTCCGCCGCGCAACCGCCAGCATTCAAAAAAACTCTCCTCTCTTCTCATTGGATGCTTCCCGCCCCTGAACGCGCGTCAGCGGCTAGCGGTTGGTTTAAAGGCAAAAGGCGGAGGCGAGCTGATTCGACCAGAGCGTGTCATTCATTCTCGAACCGGCCAATCAGAACACGCCCTCCTCCCTCCTCACATCAGCAACAATTTTGGTTTAATTTTGTACAGAATTAATATTATTATTAATAATAATAATAATAATAATAATAACAATAATGTCATTTTCCAGGGATGTTTTAATTAATTCAATTCTTGGAACAGGAAAGCGTATTCATTTTTTTATTTTTGTTATTTTTATTTTTGTATTTATTTATTTATTCCATACAGCTCATCATTTGCAAACCTGACAATATACCTGCCTGAATCACACCTGAGAAATATACCTGCCTGAATCACACCTGAGAAGTATACCTGCTGAATCACACCTGAGAAATATACCTGCCTGAATCACACCTGAGAAATATACCTGCCTGAATCACATCTGAGAAATATACCTGCCTGAATCACACCTGAGAAATATACCTGCTGAATCACACCTGAGAAATATACCTGCCTGAATCACACCTGAGATTGCTGCTGAAAAATAAATACAGAAAAAGAGACTTCTTTTTAATTTATTGCAAACATTTGCTTTTAAAAAACAATGTCAATGTGTGTTTGTCAGTCGTTCTGTGTGTCTCTCACTGTCTCAGTGAGTCTCACAGTCTCTTACTCAGGCTTACCACAGAGAAGACGAGAGACTGTGTCTGTCAGCGGTCAACTGTCTCCCTGAATCTCCCTCAGTGTCTCTCTGTCTTTGGCTGTGTCTCTCTGTCTCTCTCTCAGTGTCTCTGTCTCACTCTCTCTCTCTGTCTCCAGCTGTGTCTCGCTCAGTGTCTCTCTGTCTCTCTCTCGCTCAGTGTCTCTCTGTCTCTCTCTCAGTGTCTTCGTGTCAGCTCCTCGCAGTTCAGTTGCAGGGGGGGTGGAACCCAGGTCAGAAACTCAAAGTCGTCGATAGTGAAGCGCTTCAACTGGGCTTTCTCTGAAACACAAACACAGAGACACAATATCAGCACAGCAACAAACACAGAGACGCAACATCAACACAACAACACAGCAACAAACACAGCGACACAACATCAACACAGAAAGGGAGAGAGAGAGAGAGTGTGATGGTGGACAGGGAGTGGGGTCTGGTCTCACCCAGTCTCTGCTGGAGGGTCAGGCTGCCTGGGCTCAGTCTGCAGGTGATCTGGACTGGGCTGCAGACCACAGCACTGCAGCACAATGTGGAGAGAGACAGCAGGACAGAGTCCTCACACTGCTCCCAGCCCTGAGAACAGGACAGGGGGAAAGGTTAGTACCCAACGACACGGGAAACACTAAAAACAGACTACAAACTCAAACTGAAGACGCTGAGAGAGACTTCTAGTGGAAACGTTAGTCATTGAATTCACACTGAAGACACTGACAGAGACTTGCTGTTGTGACTCACAGGAGAAATGGGCAGCGTCCAGCATTCTAAAATTTTAATTATCCCCTCACCCCATCCTCGTCGCTCGTCCCTCTGCGGTCGTATTTCACGTGACCTCTGACCCCGACCTCCCTCTGTAGCTCCTCCCACTCGGCCCCGCCCAGCCGCAGGAGCGTCGACACGTCGCGATTCCGACAGACAACGTGAGCAAATCCACTGCCGTCATCCACAACAAACCTGAAACACAAACCGCACTAACACAAGCCACACTGAAACACAAGCCACACTGAAACACAAACCCCCTTAACACAATCACACTGTAACACATCATCTCACTGTAACACAAATCACATTGCCGCCCTCCACAACCAACCAAAAACAGTTACAGAGCCGCGCGCACACTCACACGCACACATGCACTCACTCACTCGAGCACACACTCACTCACAGCTCTGCTTACTTGGCTCTTGCTTGGAAGACACCATTCTCAGAGCTGCAGGGGGGGTGGATTCTGGTGCAGCGATCCTATTGGGTGAAAGAGAAAGAGGAAATCAGCCACCGTCTCTGTGTGTCTCGATGTGTGTGTGTGTGTGTGTGTGTGGTTGTGTGGGGGGTGTGTGGTGTGTGTGTGTGTGTGTGTGTGGTGTGTGGGGGGGGGGGGGGGGTCTGTGTGTGTGTGTGTGTGTGTGTGTGTGTGAGAGTGACGGCAGGTCTACCTGTTTGAAGACGCTGGCGCACTGTGAACACGTCCACTGCAAATCCACCAACAGCACAGAGCTCACGTGACATCGCACCCTACCCAGAATGCTGTGCACCGAGTTGGACGCCCAGTCACCCAGATCCACCAGGGGAGGGGGGGGGTCAAGATTGGGACTGTGAAAAACAAAAAAAGACAAAATTAACACCAATCCATCCTTCAACCCTCACTCCCCATACCTGCACCTCTCCCCGTTTCCCCTCTCCTCCCCTCCCCATTACTGCACCTCTCCCCGTTTCCCCTCCCCTCCCCTCACTCCCCATAGCTGCACCTCTCTCCCTGTTTCCCCTCCCCTCCCCTCCCTCCCCATTACTGCACCTCTCTCTCCCCGTTTCCCCTCCCCTCCCCTCACTCCCCATACCTGCACCTCTCTCCCTGTTTCCCCTCCCCTCCCCTCCCTCCCCATTACTGCACCTCTCTCTCCCCGTTTCCCCTCCCCTCCCCTCACTCCCCATACCTGCACCTCTCTCCCCGTTTCCCCCCTCCTCCCTCCCCATTACTGCTCTCTCTCCCTCCCCTCCCTCCCCTTACTGCACCTCTCTCTCCCTGTTTCCCCTCCCCTCCCCTCCCCTCACTCCCCATACCTGCACCTCTCTCTCCCCGTTTCTTAATTTAAGGAAGCTGGTCTGGCTGTTCCTTGCTTTGTGTTAAATTGGTTCTTAGGTCTGGTTCACCTGTGTGAGTCGTCGCCTCCCAGTCCCACCACAGTCAGGCAGCTCAGAGCAGTGTAGCGACAATACACCTTCCCCTGCCTACAGAGAGAGAGGGGAGCGAGACAGGGACAACAGAGAGGAATTTAGTGCTATGATACACAACAGGACATCACTCACTGCCAGCACAGAGGTGATAATAAACCAGCCCCTTCTCAAAGTGAAGCACAGAGAAAAGAATGAACCAGCCCCTTCTCAAAGTGTACTCTGGTTACCTGGACAGCTTGCTCTCCAGGCGGTGAAAGTTAACCCTGGCCCCAGGCAGCAGGCCCGGGATGTAGGGAACCTGGGTGAAGTCGATATAGACCTTCAGACACTGAGAGTGTCTGTCTGCATCGCACACCGAGAGCTGGACGCTCAGTCCACAATCCAGAGTGACTCCTGTTTACACACACACACACACAGAACCACTGAATCCTGTTTACATACACACTCATAAAAACAGAGTGAAACTGGATTAAAAGTACAAAGTCATTTCAATAACCAAGTCCAGAATCAAAAACGCTCCTGTTTACACACACACACACACACAGAAGCAAGGCCACACCCCTACCTGGTTTGCTGCCTTGTGATTGGATGATCACAGTCTTTCTCTTGCCTTCATCCAGAGTGACTCTGTTGAGGATGAGCCCGGAGAAAGAGAGGAGGGAGGAGGAGGGGGGGGGAGGGAGGGAGAGGAGCGTCTCTGACTGACCGGAGGGGCTGCAGGTCCCGGGTCGTTTCACGGGCACACCAAAGTGACAATGGTTTTACATCGTTAAGTTGTAGCAATTCAATATGTTAACAATGATTCGACCTTGTGAAGCAAAATTAGTTCATTCTAAAAGGGTGATCAATTTTTTTGAGCACACTGTATATCACTGATATAAAACCCTGGGATGATGGGGGTAATGAAGCTGGTCTTGCCTGTCTCCAGCTCTCCTCTCTCGGGTGAGGTTCCACACACTGCAGCTGCCAGTCTGGGTGTACTGGGAGGAAGAGCGGGCACTGGGAGCCCTGGGGAGCACCTACTGGGAGGACGGCCGGTGGGCTGGAAAGCTGGCCAAACACATTGGGGTCCTGCAGATACAATGATACAGGAGCGCTCAGCTAGTCTCCCTGCTAATTAGAGACACACACTCACACACTCTCTCGCTCCGATTCTCACCGCAGTGTTGGGGGCCACCAGTCTGTACAGCCGCCCTGGGTGAATCAGAGCAAACCAGCGGACAGAATCACCCACAAACTGCAGCTCAGCCTGTCAGAGAAAACAAGGAGAACGTCAACCAGAGACACCCCAAAAACAACTCCACCACCAGAGACACCCCAAAAACATCTCCACAACTATGGACGCCCCAAAAATCTGTAAAAACACAGCCTTATTCACAACTAACCCTGCTGCGAACTCTGACTCACCCTGAGTGGGGCGCTGTTGCTCTCTCCCCCCTGCTCCTCCTCTCTCAGGGGTCTGTTTCGAGGGTCCGTGCTCCACACCTGGGGTCCCCCTGCCAGGGAGGCGGTGGCTCCGAAGCCCAGCCCGAGCCCGGTTCTGTTCCCAGCCTGGTTCTCTGGAACCAGGTTGATCGGGTGAGCATTGCGAAACATCAGCCCTTCCTTCTCTGTGAGGCGCAGCAGCACCGAGACCCAGGCCTGAAGCCCCACAGCCTTCCCCTTGCGAACGGAATTCCCCAGCCCGGTTTCTCCCGCTGGTTTTTTCCTGGGAGGAGATTTAAGGGAGATCTCCTGCCAGGAATCCTGAACAGAAGAATCAGGAATTTCTCTATCTGTTTCGGGCTCCGGGGCTGTTTCCTTCACAGATGGTCCTGAGGCTTCTGGCTGGCAGTGGGGCGCTGTACCCTCCTGCTCCTGCTCCTGCTCCTCCCTCCCCCTCCCCACCCCCTCACTCTCCCTGCTCTGCAGCGCGGCCATGGCAGAGGACTGGCTAAGGATCTGGACGTTGTCCAAACTAAACTGGACATAGACCCTGAGAGAGGGAGAGAAAGACAGACAGCATTGCAAATAATGAGTCTTTCAGCAGAGACTTTCACCCAAAGAGACTTCCAGAGACGAGGGGGGGTGAACTCTACATCATCAACAACTGCGGCTGCTGCAGAGTCACTTCATTATTAATAATAATAATAATAATAATAATATAATAATAATAATAATAATAATAATAACAGCATTAAGAGATAGGGATGTTCTCAGGGTGAGTTCTACCTGCAGCTGCGCTCTCTGATAAACTGGGAATCTTCCAGCTCCTTCCAGGATGGGAATTCTGTTCTGAGGAATCTCTCCATGATCACGGAGCAAGTCTGGAGCCGGACCAGGCAGCCTGCCAGGGAAGAAAAAAAAAAAAAAAAAAAACATAAATCCACAAAAGGACGAGAGAGAATCAGCAGCCGATCTGCGAGCAAGCGATCAATAAAATAATAAATATCCAATCAATAGAGACACCCAGACCAGCACAGAAAGCCTTGCATCACCCTCTATATAGAATGAACTCCCTCAGCTTCACAGAGTCCAGTGAAAGCTGCTGAATAATGTTCCCTTGTTAACATATTGAATTGCACCCCCTCTATATAGAATGAACTCCCTCAGCTTCATAGAGTCCAGTGAAAGCTGCTGAATAATGTTCCCTTGTTAACATATTGAATTGCACCCCCTCTATATAGAATGAACTCCCTCAGCTTCATAGAGTCCAGTGAAAGCTGCTGAATAATGTTCCCTTGTTAACATATTGAATTGCACCCCCTCTATATAGAATGAACTCCCTCAGCTTCATAGAGTCCAGTGAAAGCTGCTGAATAATGTTCCCTTGTTAACATATTGAATTGCACCCCCTCTATATAGAATGAACTCCCTCAGCTTCATAGAGTCCAGTGAAAGCTGCTGAATAATGTTCCCTTGTTAACATATTGAATCACACCCCCTCTATATAGAATGAACTCCCTCAGCTTCACAGAGTCCAGTGAAAGCTGCTGCTTAAGTCTCAATTCTAAAATTCTAGGCAATCAATCAATCAATGAGTAAGAAGTGTGCTGACCAGCCCAGGCTGTGTGCATGCCAGCCCAGGTGTGACCCGTGTTGGGCTCTGTTTCCACGAGCACGCAGTCCAGAGAGCCAGTCTGATCTGCCAGCTGCACACAGGCACTGCCACAGCTCCCCCGCAACAGACCCAGCACGATCTGCAACAGACAAACACAGAGGAACTCACAAACTCACCCAGCCCCCGTGCATCCTGGGGTTCAGAGCTCCCCTCAATGAAGTCTGTTATTATTATTAATATTGCAATGATCAGGAGCCAGGAGTTTGAGCAGGGTTAGGAACTCACACTAGCCCTGCTGCTGCTGCACCCCGTCCTGGGGTTCAGAGCTCCCCTCAATGAAGTCTGTTATTATTATTAATATTGAATTGATCAGGAGTGTTACCCCCCCTCCCCCCCTCACCACAGGGGGCTCCAGTTGCTCCACTCTCTGGCAGTACACAGACCAGGTGAGGCGTGTGTTGATCTCTGGTCCTGTGAGATGCTGGATCTCGGAGGCTGGGAGGAGGGAGGAGAGGGACAGGGCCCCCCAGCCCTGGGTCTCTATGAGGGACGACAGCTCAGAGATAGTGGGGGTCCGCCAGGAGGGAGCCAGTAAACTGTACTGTGAGAGACGAAAAAACACACAGAGACACAAACTGAAACATTTAAAGTAATGGGAAACAATAATAATAATAATAATAATAATAATAATTTTGCTGTAGCTGCAGTTCCTGATACCTCCACCAGAGGGCAGCAGTGCGGCTCCTCCAGCATCTCTCTGTAAATGTCCCTCTTGTGTCTCCGTCCCGTTTCCTCGGTGACCAGAACCGAGCTCAGGAAGCGCCCCGCCACACTGAAGGCCATGCGAGAGAGACTCACCAAGCGAGGGCAAAACCTTGGGCAGATAGACAGAAGGGGCAATAGGGAGCAAACTGAGGGGTGCAACAAAGCAGTACATTTTTTTATCATTTGAACCCGGATCCTGGCCCTGCTCCCAGTCCTCTCCCCTTACCGCCGAGTCAGGGTCTCCACAGCCGCACAGCCCCACAGGTACTCCCCCACCTCCAGCTGCCCCTCCATCAGAGCCCTGCAGTACAGATTCCCCAGCCAGGGGAATGGCTCGAACCCGGATCCCAGCCTACTGAACTCCAGGACCGCCAGCGAGCCGCGCAGGCAGCAGCAGAGCATCATGGGAGGCAGGCCCGGCACTGTGTTGCGCACAAAGAGCAAGTGAGCGTCGTGGAGCTGAGAGGAGAGGGGGGGGGGGAGAGAGAGAGAGAGAACTTAACTCTGTGAAGATCTTCGAAGATGAGGCGAGTTCATTTCTATCTAGAGGGGGTTGCAATTCAATATGTTAACAAGGGAACATTATTCAGCAGCTTTCACTGGACTCTATGAAGCTGAGGGAGTTCATTCTATATAGAGGGGGTGCAATTCAATATGTTAACAAGGGAACATTATTCAGCAGCTTTCACTGGACTCTATGAAGCTGAGGGAGTTCATTCTATATAGAGGGGGTGCAATTCAATATGTTAACAAGGGAACATTATTCAGCAGCTTTCACTGGACTCTATGAAGCTGAGGGAGTTCATTCTATATAGAGGGGGTGCAATTCAATATGTTAACAAGGGAACATTATTCAGCAGCTTTCACTGGACTCTATGAAGCTGAGGGAGTTCATTCTATATAGAGGGGGTGCAATTCAATATGTTAACAAGGGAACATTATTCAGCAGCTTTCACTGGACTCTATGAAGCTGAGGGAGTTCATTCTATATAGAGGGGGTGCAATTCAATATGAGAACAAGGGAACATTATTCAGCAGCTTTCACTGGACTCTATGAAGCTGAATCAGTTCATTCTATATAGAGGGGGTGCAATTCAATATGTTAACAAGGGAACATTATTCAGCAGCTTTCACTGGACTCTATGAAGCTGAGGGAGTTCATTCTATATAGAGGGGGTGCAATTCAATATGTTAACAAGGGAACATTATTCAGCAGCTTTCACTGGACTCTATGAAGCTGAGGGAGTTCATTCTATATAGAGGGGGTGCAATTCAATATGTTAACAAGGGAACATTATTCAGCAGCTTTCACTGGACTCTATGAAGCTGAGGGAGTTCATTCTATATAGAGGGGGTGCAATTCAATATGTTAACAAGGGAACATTATTCAGCAGCTTTCACTGGACTCTATGAAGCTGAGGGAGTTCATTCTATATAGAGGGGGTGCAATTCAATATGTTAACAAGGGAACATTATCCAGCAGCTTTCACTGGACTCTATGAAGCTGAGGGAGTTCATTCTATATAGAGGGGGTGCAATTCAATATGATAACAAGGGAACATTATTCAGCGGCTTTCACTGGACTCTATGAAGCTGAGGGAGTTCATTCTATATAGAGGGGGTGCAATTCAATATGATAACAAGGGAACATTATTCAGCAGCAGGGTGTTCAGTGACAGGCAGGGGGCGCTGTGGGGGCTCACCTCGATCCTGGCCCCAGGTCGCAGGCCGCGCCCCCCGTTCAGGACCTGCTGATAGGCCAGGCACAAACCCAGCCTCCCGTCCAGTTCAAACAGCCCGGCAGTCATGTTCAACACCCGCGTTATCACACCCTGCCACCAGGAGGAGACAGAGAAAGAGAGAGGGGGGGAGGAGAGAGAGAGAGAGAGAGAGAGAGAGAGAGAGGGGGGGGAGGAGAGAGAGAGGGAGAGAGGGGGGAGGGAGAGAGGGGAGAGAGAGAGAGAGAGAGAGAGAGAGAGAGAGTGTGTGTACAAATAAGTATCTTTGCATGTTCTGTTTGTCTAAATATATTTTATATAGATGTACTTTGTTATGATGTTTTCATTTGTATTATTATTTATTTTGTAATTGCTTTGGCAATGCTTCTGCTGTAGCTGTGACAACAAAACATCACGAAATTGAATTGAACTTAACCGAGAGAGAGGACAGAGAGACAGACACACAAACGCACAGACACACACCCAGACAGACAGATAGCCAGACAGACAGACAGACAGACAGACAGACTCACAGACACTGTTACTAACCTTATACGGGATGACTTTTGATTTCTTCCTGTTTCGGTCTCTCCTCTCCTCCTCCTCCCCCTCCCCCTCCTCTCTCCTCTGTCTCTCTGTCTCTTCTCTCCTCTCACGGCGCCCCCTGGACTCTCGGAGGATCTCCTGAAGTCTCTCTTGCTCCCCGCTGGATTGGGGGGCGCAGGGAAGGGAGGTCAGGCTGGACTGAGGCGTCACGCACAGCACCCTGTGACCTGTGACCCCCAGGATACACACCCGCAGAGCCGAGAACAGGTACAGCGCCCCCTGCTGGAGGAACCGGTGCCAGCACAGCTTCCCGCGACCCTGAGGCACAGACAATATTCATACGAGTATTACTATCACTGTTACAGCTGTTATCACCCCCTCCTCTCTCTCCCCTCCCCTCACCATGACCAGCACAGGCACGGCTGCCTC
>NC_054581.1:702281-719781 GCF_017654505.1 Polyodon spathula | reverse complement strand
CCTTTCTCTCTCCCCTCTCTCCCCTCCACTCTCCCCTCTCCTCTCTCTTCTCTCTCCCCTCTCCTCTCTCCCTCTCCCCTCTCTCCTCTCTCGACTCCCCCTCCTCTCTCTCCCCTGTCCCCCCTCTCTCTCTCTCCTCTCCCCTCCCCTCTCCAGCACAGTGCTGTCTCGCTCTCTTCATCCTTCTCTGTCTCACTGATCTGTGGTTCCTTGCTGCTCTCTATGCTGCCTGGCTGTATCTTGACAGGGAAACCCCCATGCTCGGTGGACGCCGGTCCTCGTGGGTGCGTGGCTGGAGGGTGTGGCGTCACTTCCGAGACTACTTCCCCCTCACGGTGAGTTCCAGGGCGCAGACAGGACCCCCAAATAAGACTCCTCCCGTTGCACAGCAGTGTGATCCAGTCCAGGTTTTACTACCAGCTTGATCAGCCCCAGTGTGTCTAGGCAACAAGCTCAGGTGTGTCTGATTATTAAACTCCTAGTGAAAGCAGGACTGGATCACACTGCTGTGCAGCGGGAGTCTGATTATTAAACTCCTAGTGAAAGCAGGACTGGATCACACTGCTGTGCAGCGGGAGTCTGATTATTAAACTCCTAGTGAAAGCAGGACTGGATCACACTGCTGTGCAGCGGGAGTCTGATTATTAAACTCCTAGTGAAAGCAGGACTGGATCACACTGCTGTGCAGCGGGAGTCTGATTATTAAACTCCTAGTGAAACCAGGACTGGATCACACTGCTGTGCAGCGGGAGTCTGATTATTAAACTCCTAGTGAAAGCAGGACTGGATCACACTGCTGTGCAGCGGGAGTCTGATTATTAAACTCCTAGTGAAAGCAGGACTGGATCACACTGCTGTGCATGTATACAGATATACACTTATAACTAAAAAATAATTACAAACTCACACACAAAAAAATATATATTGGAACATTTTGAAATACTGAACTTAAAGACACTCAAACTGAAAGTCTTTCTCAGTGTCTTAAGTAACTCAGTATTTCAAAATGTCTCTCCTCCCATCTCCCTCCTCCCTCTCCTCCCCTCTCCTCCCCTCTCCTCCCCATCTCCTCTTCCCCTCCTCCCCTCTCTCTCCTCACCTCTCTCCCCATCTCTCTCCTCCCCTCTCCCTCTCCTCTCCCTTTCCTCTCCCCCTCTCCCTCCTCTCCCCCTCTCCCCCCCTCTCCTCTCTCCAGTTAGTGAAGACAGTGGATTTGGATCCCAAGCTGAACTATCTGTTCGGGTTTCATCCTCATGGAGTTCTGGTGGCCGGAGCATTTGGGAATTTCTGCACGAAGGCATCGGGATTCGGAAAGCTGTTCCCCGGACTCACCCCCTACCTGCTCATGCTGCCCTTCTGGTTCAAAGTGCCCTTCTTTCGAGACTACATCATGTGTGCAGGTGAGGGGAGAGGGAGAGGGGAGAGGGGGAGAGGGGAGAGGGGGAGAGAGGGGAGAGAGGAGAGGGGGAGAGGGGAGAAAGAGGAGAGGGGGAGAGAGAGAGAGAGAGAGAGAGAGAGAGACACTCCCAACATACAAAGAGAGCCGAGGGAGACACGCTCACAGTGACAGTGAGTCACACTGAACCTAACCACTGTTCAGACTGGACTACGTCTCCCCTCTGTGTGAGTATGTTCTTCTCTGTCTGTGTCACTCTCCACTCGTGACTGAAAGAGTCTCTGTGGCTCTGGTCCGTCTTCGAGGAGAGAGTCAATTGGACAAGAGAGAGAGAGAGAGAGAGAGAGAGAGAGAGAGAGAGAGAGAGAGAGAGAGAGAGACAGAAACACAGACACACCGAGACAGCGAGAGAGAGGCACACACACACTCACACACCCGGAGACGTAGAGAAACTCTGACACAGTCCAGCCAGCGCTGTGTGGCCTCTTTGCATTTCCTCTCCCTGCTCTGGTGCTTGTGCAATGGCATGCACCCGCCCCCCTCCCTCCTGACCTGTCCCTCGGGGCTGGAGCAGGGTTGCTGTGTCTGTGAATCCCTCACAGTGGGCTGCAGCCAGTAGCATCAGCAGGGTTTCATAAGAGGCCTGCATTGAGAAATCACTGTGGAGAAAGTGAGGCGCTGGGTCACCCTGCTTTTACCTTGTTGCACACACACACACACACACACACACACACACACACACACACACACACACACACACACACACACACTGACACACACACACACACACACACACACACACACACACACACACACACACACACACACACACACACACACACACACACACACCACACACACACACACACCGCCTGTCGCCAAGTCCTCTCTTCCACGCAGTAGCATCTAAATCCTGAGGCGTGAAGGGGGGGCGCCCCTGAGTTGAAAGGATCCACATTCCGGACGGCCTTCTACCGAACAGTCCAGGTACCCGTCTCCCTCTTTCCAGGTCTGGTCTCCTCTGATAAGCGCAGTGCCAGTTTCCTCCTGAGCCAGCCGGGGGGCGGTCATGCAGCCGTGCTGGCAGTAGGGGGCGCCCCCGAGTCTCTGGAGGCTCGTCCCGGAGCGCTCACCCTGCAGCTGTTGAGCAGGAAGGGCTTCGTCAAGCTGGCCATCCAACACGGGTACGAGAGAGTGAGAGAGTGAGACAGAGGGAGTGAGACAGTCAAACAGTAGTATGAGAGAGTGAGACACAGACTGAGAGACTGAAACTCAGAGACAAGTCAAACACAGGTGAGTGAGAGACAGAGACAGAGACAGAGACGGCACACTGAGACACGCCGTGTCCCCCGCAGGTCCCCGCTGGTCCCCGTCTTCTCTTTCGGGGAGAACGAGCTCTTCAATCAGATGCCGAACCCGCGGGGCTCCGCGCTGCGCGACGCCCAGGAGAGGCTGCAGAAGCTCATGGGCGTGGCACTGCCGCTCTTCCACGCCAGGGGGGTGTTCCAGTACAGCTGGGGGCTGCTGCCCTTCCGCAAGCCAGTCTGCACTGTGGGTAAGGGGGGGGAGAGGGGGGTAAGAGACCGACCCCGCAGGGGAGGGGAGAAGGGGGTCCCCCTCCCAGTTGTATGTCCCTAACTGCCCTTATCTCTCTCTCTCTCTCTCTCTCTCTCTCCTCTACAGTGGGTCGCCCGATCCTGGTCTCTCAGGACCCCTGCCCGACCCGGGAGGAGGTGGACCGGGTGCACACGCTCTATCTGAACGGGCTGAACCAGCTCTTCGAGGAGAACAAGGAGAAATACGGGATCGAGAAGCACCGACACCTGAGCTTCATCTGAGAGAGAGAGAGGGAGAGGGAGAGGAGAAATATTCTACCGCTCCTCTCTCGAGAGAGAGTAGGAGAGGAGATAATGAGAGATAATATCTGTCCAGGGCTGACTTTTGTTCAAGATAACGGTCCGTCGATATTGCAAATACAGTGGGATCACAGTCAAGGTTTTACTACCAGCTTGATCAGCCCCCAGTGTGTCTAGGCAACAAGCTCAGCTGTGTCTGATTATTAAACTCCTAGTGAAACCAGGAATGGATCACACTGCTGTGCAGCAAGAGTCTGATTATTAAACTCCTAGTGAAAGCAGGACTGGATCACACTGCTGTGCAGCAAGAGTCTGATTATTAAACTCCTAGTGAAAGCAGGACTGGATCACACTGCTGCGCAGCGGGAGTCTGATTTCCAGCCCTGCTATTCCTGACCAAAGCAACACAGCCTCGACCCAAACTGTGCTGACTGCAGCCAGGACCAGCCCTGTGACAGATCATCTCTCTCTAAACTAACCGGAGGTGTGTTTCCAGTTCCTTCCACTAAATGTTTGAACCCATTTTGGAGCTGACTTTCAAAATGTTATATAATAAAAAAATATTGATTATAACCCATGCGTGTGTCTGTGTATTAACAAGGACTAAAAGGGGGGGACGGACCCTGATATTGATGAGATCCAGCCCTCTGAAATGTCTTTATAATATACAGCGCTAGACCCTGATATTGATGAGACACAGCCCTCTGAAATGTCTTTATAATATACAGCACTAGACCCTGATATTGATGAGATCCAGCCCTCTGAAATGTCTTTATAATATACAGCACTAGACCCTGATATTGATGAGATCCAGCCCTCTGAAATGTCTTTATAATATACAGCGCTAGACCCTGATATTGATGAGACACAGCCCTCTGAAATGTCTTTATAATATACAACACTAGACCCTGATATTGATGAGATCCAGCCCTCTGAAATGTCTTTATAATATACAGCACTAGACCCTGATATTGATGAGACACAGCCCTCTGAAATGTCTTTATAATATACAGCACTAGACCTTGATATTGATGAGATCCAGCCCTCTGAAATGTCTTTATAATATACAGCACTAGACCCTGATATTGATGAGATCTAGCCCTCTGAAATGTCTTTATAATATATATCAGACCCTGATACCTAGAACACTAGAGTTCTGCTTCAACACCCTCTTCTGCGTTGATTTTGCAACACTGTCTTATCACATAAGACCTTGACCCAGAGAAACACTGACACACACTGACACGCACACAAAGACACACACACACACTGGCACGCTGAGACACACTGAGTCACACACACACGCGCGCGCGCGCACACAGCGAGTGGCTGTGTGAGCCCTTGGTTATCGTCTCGTTTATACAGCATCCACGTCAAGCTGGGCAAAGTGCAGAAAGCGATAGCAAGTCAAGCCTGTGAAACAGCATTTTCAAAAACTACATATTCCTTATGGAAGGAGAATGCCTGTGTGACATCCACAGCCAAGAGCTGAAATGTAAGTGTTCTGCTATATCATTACCTATTTAAACACTACACTGTAGACTGGCTTTCCAGCCAGTGCTGTGTTTATTGCACTGATGTGTGTGTGTATATATATATGTGTGTGTGTGTGCGTGTGTATATAAGTTTATGTATATGTATATATAAATATTTGGGGGTTAGGGATTTCAGTAGACTAGACGTTTCAAGCTGCAGACGTCATCTCAGGACAGTGTATTTTGTAATTTTTAACTGGCCTCATTGACCTGTTATTTAAATTTGAAATATATTTTTATGATAAACACTAGCGCCAATGATATATCACTCTGCTTCCTCACTGTCTCCCCTCTCTCTCCCCAATCTCTATCCCATCTCTTTCCTCTGTCTATCCCCTCTCTCTCCCCTCTCTCTATCCCTTCTCTCTCTCTTGCCTCTCTGCCCCCTCCCTCCCTCTATCGACTCTCTTCTCTCCCCTCTCTCTCCCCTCTCTCTCTGCACTCTATCCCCTCTCTCTTGCCTCTCTCTCCCCTCTCTCTCTCCCCTCTCTCTTTCCTCTCTCTCTTCCCTCTCTCCCCTCTCTCTTGCCTCTCTCTCTCCCCTCTCTTACCTCTCTCTATCCTCTCTCTCTCCCTTCTCCCCTCTCTGCCCCCTCCCTCCCTCTCCCCACTCTGCAGGAGTCCTGTGCCGGTCAGTATGAAGCCCTGGACCCAGGAGCTGATAGAGAAGCTGAGTGTGCTGCAGGGTGTGCTGACCTTCCTCGGCATGGGTACGTGAGTGAGGCTCCCCATCGACTAGACCCCCCCCTGGTAACAAGCCCCTCTCTTTAACCCCTGCAGTACCAGAGCTCCTCTATAATGTCCGTGCTGATTTCAGCCTCCTTTCTCCATTGCAGGGATCTTTGGCAGCATTCTTATGGTCTCCCTGCTGTTCACCAGGCTGTGGATCCTGTCTGTGCTCTACTTCACCTGGCTGTTCCTGGACTGGGACTCGCCTGTGAGAAAGGTAAGGGGGGGGGGGTGGGGGGGGGGGGGGGGGGGGGGGGGGGGGGGGGGGGGGGGGGGGGGGGTGGGGGGGGGGGTGGCTTGCGGGGTTTGCCAAACGTAGTGTTGGGACATCTTAACGAAGCATTACAGCTCACTTTGGACGACCTATTACAATATACATATTGAACCTCACACCCAGCGCTTGGTAGTTTTCCCATTTCAAAATCTAACATGAAATGCTACTGTGCTGCTGTTATGGCTTCCGGTGGACTTTCTTTTTTTTTTTTGTCATATAATTTTGTTGTTTCTTTGATTACAAGAGACTTAGTTACTCCTTATAAGAGTTTCCCCCATAGTAACAGCACAACAAAGAGAGGTCTGGTAAAGCACAGGGAAGCATTGTAAAGCACAGAGAGGCCTGGTAAAGCATAGGGAAGCATTGTAAAGCACAGAGAGGTCTGGTAAAGCATAGGGAAGCATTGTAAAGCACAGAGAGGTCTGGTAAAGCATAGGGAAGCATTGTAAAGCACAGAGAGGTCTGGTAAAGCATAGGGAAGCATTGTAAAGCACAGAGAGGTCTGGTAAAGCATAGGGAAGCATTGTAAAGCACAGAGAGGTCTGGTAAAGCACAGGGAAGCATTGTAAAGCACAGAGAGGTCTGGTAAAGCATAGGGAAGCATTGTAAAGCACAGAGAGGTGTGGTAAAGCATAGGGAAGCATTGTAAAGCACAGAGAGGTCTGGTAAAGCATAGGGAAGCATTGTAAAGCACAGAGAGGTCTGGTAAAGCATAGGGAAGCATTGTAAAGCACAGAGGGATAGTCCAGGGTGTAATTCCCTGTCTCTCCTGTAGGGAGCAGGACATCGAAATGGATGAGGCACTGGAGGGTGTGGAAACACTTCAGTAATTACTATCCCATCAAGGTGCGGCATTATTATTATTATTATTATTATTATTATTATTATTATTATTATTATTATTATTATTATTATTATCATTGATTTATTTCTCCTGGGATACTGCGCCACGCTCCCGTCTTCCCCTCTCCACCCAGCTGGTGAAGACAGCGGAGCTGAGCCCGGAGAGGAACTACGTGTTTGGCTGCCACCCGCATGGCATCATGTGCGCCGGAGCCTTCAGCAGCTTCTCCACGGAAGGGACCGGGTTCTCGACAATGTTTCCCGGGATACGGCCGCACCTGGCCACGCTGGCCGGGCTGTTCAAGATGCCGATCTACCGGGAGTACATGATGTGCGCGGGTGAGAGACAGAAAACACACAAACAAACACGCAAACAAATACACACACTCACACACCAACAAACACACAAACAAATACACACACTCACACACCAACAAACACACAAACAAATACACACACACACACACATCAACAAACACACAAACAAATACACACACACACCAACAAAAACACAAACAAATACACACACACCAACAAAAACACAAACAAATACACACACACCAACACACACACGCAAACAAAAACACAACACACACGTTGACACACACACACACACACATACCAACAAACACATACATAAATACATGAACGACTCAGCCTCTTGCCACGATAGCTTTCAAATCCATTCTCTTACCTCTTACTAGCTTTACTTATGGCACAGAGAGGTCTGATAAAGCACAGGGAAGCATTGTAAAGCACAGAGAGGTCTGGTAAAGCATAAGGAAGCATTGTAAAGCACAGAGAGGTCTGGTAAAGCATAGGGAAGCATTGTAAAGCACAGAGAGGTCTGGTAAAGCATAGGGAAGCATTGTAAAGTACAGAGAGGTCTGGTAAAGCATAGGGAAGCATTGTAAAGCACAGAGAGGTCTGGTAAAGCATAGGGAAGCATTGTAAAGCACAGAGAGGTCTGGTAAAGCATAGGGAAGCATTGTAAAGCACAGAGAGGTCTGGTAAAGCATCTGGTAAAGCATCCCCCCCCCCTCAGGAATGTGTCCAGTGAGCAAGCCCAGTCTGAAGTACCTCCTCTCCCAGAACGGCACTGGCACTGCGGTGGCGATCGTGGTAGGGGGCGCCGCTGAGTCTCTGACCTGCAGCCCCGGACACAACTCCATCGTCATAAGGAACAGAAAGGGCTTCGTCAAGCTGGCCATCGAGTACG
Organism: Polyodon spathula; assembly: GCF_017654505.1. Lineage (NCBI taxonomy): Eukaryota > Metazoa > Chordata > Actinopteri > Acipenseriformes > Polyodontidae > Polyodon > Polyodon spathula. The sequence continues at coordinate 711,929 of NC_054581.1, read as the reverse complement.
GGTAGGAACTCCCCCCTCCCACCCCAACCCTCACCCCACCTCACCCCACCTCATCCCCGAAGCCAAACGCTGGTCTGCTTGACTCAGTTTAGTTTCAGTAACACTGATGAAGGCACTAGAGCCCAAACGCTGCTCTGCTTGACTCAGTTTAGTTTCAATAACACTGATGAAGGCACTAGAGCCCAAACGCTGCTCTGCTTGACTCGGTTTAGTTTCAGTAACACTCTCTCTCTCTCTCTCTCTCTCTCTCTCTCTCTCTCTCTCTCTCTCTCTGACTCCTCCCTCTCTCAGTCTCTCCTCTCTCTCTCTCTCTCTCTCTCTCTCTCTCTCTCTCTCTCTCTCTCTCTCTCTCTCTCTCTCCAGGGCTGACCTCGTTCCTGTCTTCTCGTTCGGGGAGAATGACATTTTCCACCAGGTGATCTTCGAGGAGGGGAGCTGGAAGAGGAGTCTGCAGATCGCCTTCCACAAATACGTGGGCTTCGCGCCCTGCCTCTTCAAAGGGAAGGGGATCCTCTTCAAATCCTGGGGGCTGCTACCCTTCCCTAAGCCCATCACCACTGTGGGTGAGAGTCCAGACCCTCGCTTGCACCCCTCCAAGGCTATCAAAGTGTTATAAAGCACGGCTGGGGGTAATAAAGCACGACCAGGGGTAATAAATAAAGTTTAAATAAGGTTTATAACATTAATTATTAATGAGTCATTCAGAAGAGGCTTTTATCCAAAGAGACTTCCAGAGACTAGGAGGGTGAACTCTGCATCATCAACAGCGGCTGCTGCTGCAGAGTCACTTCCAATAGGACCTTGCTTTGTTTGACGTTTGAAGGACGGAGCACAAGGAGGTGAAGTGACTCGCTCAGGGTCTCACACACACACACACAGTGAGTCAGGGGCTGCTGCAGAGTCTCTTCCAATAGGACCTCGCTTTGTTTTATAAATCAAGGACGGAGCACACAGGTTCAGTGACTCGCTCAGGGTCTCTCACACACACACAGTGAGTCAGGGGCTGCTGCAGAGTCTCTTCCAATAGGACCTCGCTTTGTTTGACAAACAAAATCTACACTTTGTGTCGGTGTTAATGCACAAGTCTCAGAAACATGTGCATGTGTGTGTGCAGTTAAAAATATCTAATAATAATAATAATAACACTGTGTAACACAATTTTGGTTCCTGGCTAGTAAGTGTTATTTCCTAATTGCTTATGCCTCAAAAGTATAGAAAATGGCTATTATTCCCCACAAACTTTGCTTTTGTGACCAGGACAGTGATATTTCAAAATATCACTATTTCCAATGGGAAAACGGGCAAATGTGTGTCTTTTCGTTCACATAAAGTCAGAAAAAAAAACAACATATGAATCCAAATTAACATGTATTTATACTAAAGTAATACAAAAATGACCACAAAAGATTTAGAAGTGAGTAGTTTTTCGAGATTTACGATTATACTGTAAATTTACCTGTCCTGGTCACAAAAGCAAAGTTTGTGGAGAATAATAGCTATTTTCTATACTTTTGAGGCATAAGCAACTAGGAAATAACACTTACTACCCAGGAACAAAAATTGTGTTACATAGTGTAATAATAATAATAATAATAATAATAATGCCTGCCCTCTCGTTGCAGTTGGGAAACCCATCGCGATGCCAAAGATGGTCTCTCCTCCTGGCCGGGTAGTGGATCACTATCACCAGCTCTACATGCAAGCGATCCTTGACCTCTTCGACCAGCACAAGGTGGCCTGCGGTCTGCCTGAGGAAAGCCAGCTCGAAATCCTCTGAGGCGCAGCGCCCAGCCTGGCCCACCAGGGGGCACTGCCGGCCACAGAGAAAACTGCAACGGGCCCTTTAAACCTGGGACACGTGACTCAGATGACTTTCCTTGCTGGAACTGAGACTGTGTGTGTTTTTAAATCCTGTGTTCTAGTGTTACGCTGCAGAATTTAAAAAAAAAAAAAAAAAAAAAAAAGTCGCTTTTAAATAATGGTGGAATGATGTAAACAGCCTTACTGATAATTAGCATGATTTATAACGTTTGCTTTTGGTTATAATGGTGGCACTGATGTAAACAGCCTTGTACTGAACACACCAATTATAATGATTTATATTCAAAAATCCCGGCTGGGCAGAATTTGAAAAAAAAAAAAAAAAAAAAAAAACGTATGGCCGAGAATTTTAATGGTGGAATGATGTAAACAGCCTTACTGATATATCCCTCCCCTTCCCCCTTTCCCCCCTTTTATAATTGCGTAAACTCTGCTAATGGCACGTCATTCAATAGGGTGAGGTTTGTCTCTCGAAAGATTGGTCTGTGACGTATGATGGAGGTCTATGACACAACGGAAGTGATTTTTGTAAATTAAATAATACACCCAAGCATAATAATAATAATAATAATAATAATAATAATCAATAATAATAAAGTGTGGTAATCCAGATCAGAAGGTGACTACGTCTTCAACCACGTCGGGGGCCAAGCCCCGGTTAAAGGAAAATAAAATGAAGAAATTCCTTTTTTTTTTTTTTTTTTTTTTTTTTGGAATAAATAAATAAATAAATAAATAAATAATATAAATTTATAAATTAGTTTACATAAAGAAATATTTCTTCCGAATGAAGGCTGCTACCTACCCTAAAGCTGGGATGCGCACGTCACGCGTGCAGAGCAACAATGGATTAGCAGTCCAGGAATTGGTGAGCCTTAACCACTCGGGGGACATCGTCTCATGAATTCAGTGTCAGAGGACACTGTGGGTCGGTGTCACAGTGCACTGACAGGCAGACAAGACAGACACAGACAGACACGCACACGCACACGCACACGCACACGCAAACGCAAACGCAAACGCAAACGCAAACGCAAACGCAAACGCAAACGCAAACGCAATTTCCTTATTAGCACACTTATTGCATTCCCCCTGTGCAGAGGCGCCGTGGCTTAGATGGTTAAAGCGCCTGTCTAGTAAACAGGAGATCCTGGGTTCGAATCCCAGCGGGGCCTTGTTCTTTAAAGAAATGAATTATTTATTTTTTTAAATATTGAAATGATCGGCTAATTACTAAAGGTGTAGGTGCGCAGCATTACCGCCGCGGCTCTGTGGCGCAATGGATAGCGCATTGGACTTCTAGATCATGACGGGTGAAGTCATTCAAAGGTTGTGGGTTCGAGTCCCACCAGAGTCGCTTTTTTTTTTTTTTTTTTTTTTTTTTTTTTTTTAAATGTATTTTTATTATATTTTCTAAAGTCAAAATTATAAACATTATTATTATTTACTTTTTTTTTTTTTTTTTAAGTCTCAAGACTTCGTTCAGTAAAGAAGGCAACACCACGTTATTATTTATGTCAAGCTGCGGGAACACAGAGCTATTTTCCCCAGGAGCAGCGACTTGAAACCCCCGCGTCTCTCCCCTGGTGTGCCCTGAAACTCCGTCCCCTGAAACCGACTTCCAAGCCCCATTGTCTCCCTGTTCCCCCGGCTTTACATGCTTAGCTGATAAAATGAGGTCATGCACGACTTCAGAGTCCGGATAGGGGTTCCGTTAATTGTTTCAATTAAACAATGTAGACCAGGGTGTGGAACCCAGAGCAGGGCTAGAGAGATCAGCCCCGTCTGCACGTCAGAAGGATGCAGACACGTTGACGGTCCAGTTCGTGTAGAGTAGATTTTTCTTCTTTCTGCCGCTGATAAGTAAAATCAAAGGTTTCTTCAGCATCCCCCCCCACCCCGGCTCCATTTGGCAAGGCAGCGCCCAGACCCCAAACCCGCAGCTCGCACTTCTGTGAGCCGCCACAAACGTCACTGCCCCGGACACGTCATAAAAACATCGTTTCACAGGGAGGCTCGAAACCAGGACCGCGTCACTCCTGACAGGTTTGGAACTCTTTCCCACGAGAAAAAAAAAAAAAAAATCCATTCTCCCTTTCCCAGAGACACACTTAACCCCCCCCCCCCCCCCCCCCCCCCTCCCTCCTATTACTGTCTGTGGACCCCTTTCAAGTATATATATATCTATGCATTTACCCTGGTTTGCCAAACGGTTATTAATATGCTTTACCATACCTCTCTGTGCTTTACAATGCTTCCCTATGCTTTACCAGACCTCTCTCTTTACAATGCCAGACCTCTCTGTGCACAATGCTTCCCTATGCTTTACCAGACCTCTCTGTGCTTTACAATGCTTCCCTATGCTTTACCAGACCTCTCTGTGCTTTACAATGCTTCCCTATGCTTTACCAGACCTCTCTGTGCTTTACAATGCTTCCCTATGCTTTACCAGACCTCTCTGTGCTTTACAATGCTTCCCTATGCTTTACCAGACCTCTCTGTGCTTTACAATGCTTCCCTATGCTTTACCAGACCTCTCTGTGCTTTACAATGCTTCCCTATGCTTTACCATACCTCTCTGTGCTTTACAATGCATCCCTATGCTTTACCAGACCTCTCTGTGCTTTACAATGCTTCCCTATGCTTTACCAGACCTCTCTGTGCTTTACAATGCTTCCCTATGCTTTACCAGACCTCTCTGTGCTTTACAATGCTTCCCTGTGCTTTACCAGACCTCTCTGTGCTTTACAATGCTTCCCTATGCTTTACCACGAATAAGAGAGCCCTCATAAATAATAATTAGTATCATTTTAACCGAGGCCAGTGCCTCGGGTCCCTCATAGCAGGCTGAATCCACCACAAGAATAAACGAAATCAATGCAAGGGCTCGCTCTCCGGATTTTACCATTCTAGAACGCTTTGATCGTTCCACGCCGTCCCGCAGCACGCCGCTCGCTCCACGCACCGAAACTCTGCTAAAAGAGACAACAATGCGTTTTTAATTGCTTCCTAATCTCGAGTCAAATAATCGAGTGGTTACTGCAGGTTTAGGGAGAGCCCCGTTTAACTGTCATTAGTGCATCCTGCAACCTTCCGTGACCCGAAACTGCACCCCCCCCCCCCCACCCCCCACCCCCCCCCACCCCCCCCCCACCCCCCCCTGGGGGTTAAATTAGAAATCAAATGAAGCGTCACTGGGCTAGGACGTGGGGGTTTTGGGGGTCCCCCCCCTTGGCAAATAAATGAAGCGTTTGTTTTGTTTTTGTTTTATGACGGCAGACAGCGACGTGTCGCTTTTCATAATCAAAGAGGAGGCAAACCCGCCCCCCATCGAAAACAACAACAACAACAACAACAAAAAAAAAAAAAAACAAATCTGACCCCACGCGTGCAGGGAACACTCGCTCGCAGGGCACGCGCAGACTCCCCGTGGAGCGGCTGTAATGCCCCCCCCCCCCCCCCCCCTCTCTCCCCCCACGGTTTGGAGCGCTCTTTACCCGCAGCAGTGTTCCCGGTATTGATTTTGGGGGTGTTTAGTGCGTGCATTGCGCACGGCTCTAAACACTGTATTAGAATACACGTCGGGCTTCACACCGCCCGCGGAGGATCAGACACAAGGTCTATTCAAACGAGCTTTTGCCGTTTCAACTGCGAGGCTATTACAGTCACACTCGAGCCCATCAGCCCGTCATTGTTCGGGGTCAAATATCCAATTTGCACGGGTAATGGCCCTCACTACGGTCGCGCCTCGACAAGGTGCAAAGCGGCCCCCGGTCAGGCATCCAGCTGGCCGGGCGATTGAGAGCCATCAGTGTGCAGAAATACAAAAGATTTTTGTAGGATGAAGAGGGCATTTGCTTCAAGTGTGGAGATTCAATAAATCCCATCACGTTTCCTTCCTCAAGATAGACAGACAGACAGACAGACACACACACACACACACACAGGGTCAATCTGCAATGATAAAGGACGCGGATATTCTCGTTAAAGACGAAGGACAGCTTTTTATTTTAGACCTATTGCACTGTCCTTCATTTACAGCAGCTCCTGTGTGTGCTTCAAGATCTGCTGTTCATGGGGGGGGGGGGGGGGGGGTCGTAAATAAATAAAACTTTTAGCATGGTATAGCATTGCGATTTTTAAATAATTTTAAAATTGGATTATCAAAACCTAATAGTTTTTTTTTGGTTTGAACCGCGTCAATCCCGACAGGTTGGAACTCTTTCCCACGAGAAAAAAAAAAAAAAAAAAGTCCATTCTCCCTTTCTCCAGACACACTTAAACACTCCCCCCCCCCCCCAATAACACTGTCTGTGACCCCTTTCTATCTATCTATCTGTCTATCTGTCTACATCCCCTTCACTTGCAGATTTTTTAAAAATGTTTTTATGAACTTCCATAACTTTGAAAAAAATTCCTTTTTTTTCCAAAACCCCCCCCCCGTGCGAACCTTTGATTTGGATTTGAATTGCCCAGTTTTGTGCGGATAATGGTCCTCACTACGGTCTCGCCTGGTCAGGGTGCAAAGCGCGCCGTTTACACCAAAGAGTCCCGGGCAGGCGTCCAGCTGCAGGGCGATTGAGACCTATCAATCAATTAAGACATGCTCAGGGACAGTCCGCAGGGTGTGAGACGTATGAGCAAACTCGAACTCATAGTTTGTGAGTGAGTGGATATATTTATATAGAGAGTTTAGAACAGGGAATCTGCACTGTGAGAGTCAATGCACAGTGTGTGTGAGTGAGTGGATATATTTATATAGAGAGTTTAGAACAGGGAATCTGCACTGTGAGAGTCAATGCACAGTGTGTGCAAGTGAGTGGATATATTTATATAGAGAGTTTAGAATAGGGAATCTGCACTGTGAGAGTCAATGCACAGTGTGAGTGAGTGAGTGGATATATTTATATAGAGAGTTTAGAATAGGGAATCTATCATATGCACAAATAACTCAGAAACACTACAAACAAATGTGTGTGAATTAAGAAAACAAATCTTAATAATAATAAAACACAGTCACCACACATGTTCAGTTTTGAAAGAGTTTATTCCAAAATGATCCACTGGGTCAGTCAGATACAAATCTTTTTTTAATATAAAAAAAATACAAGATATTCGCTTTGCACAGCCCTTTTTAATATAAAAATGACTTCTGTGGACCGAAAATGATCAAGCAACTCAGACGGTGTTGTATCTAAATATTATGAAGTAATTTCTCCCCCTTGTTTTATTAATTTAATAAACAGGAAGTTCGTGTTGCTTTTGTTTTCTTCCTTTTTTACAAAAGAAGGAAAAAATCGTTTTTGCTTCAAGGGGGGGGGGGGGGGGTGGGGGGGGGGGGGGTGTGGGGGGGGGGGGTGCAAACTGCAGGTTGAATTTCTGTGTGAAAGAAATGTAGTCTTAGCTCAATTTGTGACGTTTTTTGTTAAATAAGTCTGTTCCAATAAGCGCCCTGTTACGGCCATGGCCTCCAGACCCCGCTCGCAGTAGCTTGCTTGTGCGGCCCATGCGTGGATGCGGGGTCCGCACTGTCCGATTTGGGGGTGCCCTCGAACGCCCGGACGAAGCCCGGATTCTGTGACGTCGTGTAAACACCGGAGGTCTGTCCGAGGGTGCTTTCCCTGCTCAGGGGCAGATAGTGAGCGGGCACGGGTTCCACGCGGGGCAAAGGTCCGACCGCTTCTTCAACCCCAGTCTCGCCTACCCGCTGCGAGAGGTCCCGGTTCGACTGGGCCATTCCGTTCAGGTGTTGGCTCCTGGCGTGGATGAAGTCGCTGACGCGCAGGAGGCACGTCCTCACCCCAACCTGGTAGTTCAGTTGGGAGGACGACGTGGCTCGATTATTCGTTGTCGTCATCGCTTCTTCCTCCTCATCCCTTTTTCGGCTTTTTTGCCTGGTGATGTCACCGCCTTCCAATTCGGCTTTCAGAAACTGGACCACGCTCTCCAAAATCTCCAATTTTTCGACTTTGGGATTTCTGAGTTTCTGGAATGGCAGGAATGCATCAACGAACGAACGAACGAACAAACGAAAGAAATCAATAATTAGACACACAGTAGATTATATATGGCTTCGCAATGACTCTTCAATTAACAATTGGCTATATATGATATATAATATATATCAGTATATCATATATATATATATATATATATATATATATATATATATATAAGATATATATATAATATATATAATATTATATATATAGATCCAAAGGTAGAATTTCGATTTGTAATTAAGGTTTGTAGAATATTCGATTTGTAATTAATTTATCTACATTTTATCTACAAATACCCTTTTCTTTTTTTATATATTAGCTCAGCGTTTCGATATGCTGTGCATCTTTTTCTCAAGGGAGCCTGTGTTTGAGTCAATTCTAATTCACATTAGTTTATATAAACTTCTACAATCACGCAATCTAGCTATATTTCAATGGCTGTAGTCAGTGTGTGAATTGGAGCATTTAGAAACAGAACTGACCTCATTCTTCGCGCTGTGCAGCAGCAGCACGCGTAAAGTCTCCAAGCTGCGGTTGATGCGGTCCCGCCGTCTCTTCTCCATCAGCGGCTTCGGAACCTGTGCAGGTGGAGGGAGACACGTGTGAGCACAGCAACACGCTGCTGAAAACACGTCTTGCGCAGCACAGTGGTACGAGTGCTGGTCCAGCGGCTGGAGAGAGGGTATCCTTGATACCAGGAGGTTCAAATCTCGCCTCAGCCGCTGAATCAGTCGTGTGTGTGTGTGTGTGTGTGACCCTGAGCAAGTCACTGCTGAAAAATGCATAATGATAATAGGGCTCTATATTTCTCCCATGGCTTCAAAGCAACGCTGGCTTACCCTTTTTGAATCCGATGTGGCTGTTGGCTTCATGTTGATGTGTAAATCCATTGCAGTCAAAGCGACTCTCTCCTCTGTTTTAAGACTCTGTCGCTCCTCCGGCGGTATTTATACAGGTGTAAAGTTCTACTGACCACGCCCAGTCACGCCCACCGCCGTTCTCTCAGGTGACAGTGCCAGCGGGGAGAAGGGCAGCTGTTATCCAATCAGGGGCTGGTATTTGTAAGACATAGTGACGTTTTGTTTTCACCTGCTTGATCACTATTAGCATTTTACAACTTGAAAGTTATTGTCAAGCGGGTTTATCGATAAGGCTTGTGTATTAGACGCGCAAAAATCGTGGAAATAGATCAGTCTGGCTTCAAAACAATGTACAGGTGTGAAGAAAGGGGGCTGGGGAGCACCATAAATCCATCAGACGTGTTTAGATGTGTTTAGATTATTGATTTAAGCGTTTATTTAGTTATTTATTTATTTGTTTATTTGTTGAGAAACCACAATTTCCATTTTGTAAATTAAGCACTCAATAAGTGTTTTCTTGAACGCGAGCTGTATTTATGTAATTTGATGCATTCTACGTCAATGTTTCTTCACAGAATTATTTAGTTAAAATTTTTTTTTTTTTTAAATCCTTCGTTGTGGGGGCGTCCCCACTTTGTAAAAACACCTTTTTAAGAACTAAATATGCCTTAAAATGTTTTTTTGTTTTGTTTTGTTTTTTGTTAAAGTGCCAAAATATTGAGTTTGTTGTCGACTTTCACCCTGCGTGGAGTTTTTTCTAACTGGAGTTAGAAACAGTAAATAAAAATATAGTGAGAGTCAGTGAGGAGCCCCCACAAATATAACGTGTGTGTGTGTGTGTGTGTGTGTGTGTGTGTGTGTGTGTGTGCGTGCGTGTGTGTGTGTGTGTTTTAGCTCACTAGAAGTGTGCGTTCATTAGCATTCATAGATTCCACAATCTATCTATCTATCTATCTATCTATCTA
>NC_054581.1:694781-699781 GCF_017654505.1 Polyodon spathula | reverse complement strand
GAGGGGCGTGGTTACAGGGCTACAGTAGAGAGAGGAGGGGCGTGGTTACAGGGCTAGAGGGGCGGGATAGTTTTGAGGGGGCGTGGACTCACCGGTCTCTATAAATTGTGAGTCTGCGCTCCAAAAGAACATTCATTGATAAAGAACTGATAAGAGCACCTGATCGAATTGATTACGAAATTGACCGGGAATATGAAATTAACACGAGTTGCCCCGATCGAGGAGAGGAAGCAGCACAAAAAGGTAAATTGAGTTCTATTTAAAAAAAAAAAAAAAAAAAAAAAAACTCTTTAAAATCTCCGAAGAGATATTTAATCATCAATAGAGCTGCTTTTCAATCACTGAAGACTCATTATCTTCTGTATTTTTTTTTTTCTTCGTCTCCAGCTCCTAAAGCCTCTGCTTGAGAAACGGAGGCGGGAGAGAATGAACCACGGTCTGGAGTCTTTGAGACTACTGCTGCTGGAGATCGCGCAGATGAAGGTAAGTGTTTATTATTATTATTATTATTATTATTATTATTATTATTATTTTAGCAGACGCCTTTATCCAGGGCAACTTACCATTGTTGCAAAATATCACATTACAGATAAGAGCAGTTTTATAAAATATAATAAATTATATAATAAATCAGAGCAAATTCAAATAAGATGAAAAATACCGTAAATAATGACGATGTTTATTCTTAGCCTGTCCGATGCAAGGCGTTCCTCGTTTTAAACAGCCCGTTTTTATAAATCATGAAGCCACTCAAACGCCGCTAAGTCGTTGCATCCTAGTTCATATTATATTCTAGCAGTGTTATTATAATACACAGCATCCCAGTTCATATTCTAGCAGTGTTATTATAATACACAGCATCCCAGTTCATATTCTAGCAGTGTTATTATAATACACAGCATCCCAGTTCATATTCTAGCAGTGTTATTATAATACACAGCATCCCAGTTCATATTCTAGCAGTGTTATTATAATACACAGCATCCCAGTTCATATTCTAGCAGTGTTATTATTATACACAGCATCCCAGTTCATATTCTAGCAGTGTTATTATAATACACAGCATCCCAGTTCATATTCTAGCAGTGTTATTATAATACACAGCATCCCAGTTCATATTCTAGCAGTGTTATTATAATACACAGCATCCCAGTTCATATTCTAGCAGTGTTATTATAATACACAGCATCCCAGTTCATATTCTAGCAGTGTTATTATATTACACACAGCATCCCAGTTCATATTCTAGCAGTGTTATTATAATACACAGCATCCCAGTTCATATTCTAGCAGTGTTATTATTATACACAGCATCCCAGTTCATATTCTAGCAGTGTTATTATTATACACAGCATCCCAGTTCATATTCTAGCAGTGTTATTATAATACACAGCATCCCAGTTCATATTCTAGCAGTGTTATTATAATACACAGCATCCCAGTTCATATTCTAGCAGTGTTATTATAATACACAGCATCCCAGTTCATATTCTAGCAGTGTTATTATAATACACAGCATCCTAGTTCATATTCTAGCAGTGTTATTATAATACACAGCATCCCAGTTCATATTCTAGCAGTGTTATTATAATACACAGCATCCCAGTTCATATTCTAGCAGTGTTATTATAATACACAGCATCCCAGTTCATATTCTAGCAGTGTTATTATAATACACAGCATCCCAGTTCATATTCTAGCAGTGTTATTATAATACACAGCATCCCAGTTCATATTCTAGCAGTGTTGTTATTTGCAGTGAGTGTAAACTACACTGTGTTTCAATATGAAGCTTGCATTGTAACCCTGCGCTGCCCTGTGACACCTGTGTGAGTCTCCTGGGATAAAGGAGTCTGTATAAATAGCAGGCGGTTTCTTTCAAAGTTCAGTTTTGTTTTTGTTTTTTTGCAGAGAGATTTCTGCGAGTTAACCTCACCTGGGTCTCTGTTCTTTTTCCTTCTGCCGACAGAAATTAAGGAACCCCAAAGTGGAGAAAGCGGAGATTCTGGAAAGCGCGGTGGAGTTTCTGCGGAGAGAACGGGACTGCGACTGCGCGCTAGGTCTGGTTGCTAAGGACGCTTCCGAATCCCAACGCGGTTACCAGGACGGCTTCCAAGAGTGCCTCGCTCGGGCTGCCAGTTTCCTGCGGCAATCGTGCAACAAAACATCAGAAACGCGCACCGAGACCCAGCGCTGCACGACACCGACACTGGCAGCCAATTTCTCCCAGTATATGATGCACCACACCCCGATGGAGACCTCGGAGGCTGCTGAGCCGTCCGGACGCCGTCTGCAGCGTTTGGTGACTGGCTGGGGCACTACCGGCGTCTCGCTGACCCCTGCCGCTTCCTCCCCCCCACAAAAACAGCGCAGAAACGGAGCCGCACGCCCACGCATTGGAGACAAAGCAGCGTTGGCCTTCAGACACCCAAACGCGGGCTCCTGTCCGCCTATAACTTCCAAAATCGCCCACAGCCACTGCAATGCACCGTGGAGACCCTGGCCATAGAACTGATGCCTATTGACCCCATATATATATATATATATATATATATATATATATATATATATATATATATATATATATATATATATATATATATAATAACAGAGAATAACATATTCACGTATTAATATTTAACCACTCCTTAATGCAATGCCTTGTTGCGTGAGCGTCTGGAACCGACTCCCCAGTAATGCTGTTGAAGCCGACACCCCGGGATCCTTCAAGAAGCTGCTGGATGAGACTCTGGGATCAATAAACTGACAACCAAACAAGCAAGATGGTCCGACTGGCCTCCTCTCGTTTGTAAACGTTCTGCTGTTCTTATGTATTGTGTGCGGCGACCCGACCCCGCGCGTTCCAGATAGCTCGTTCTCTTGTGTGCAAGTTTATCATTTCTGTATTATTGTTGTTATTATTTTTCTAAATAGGTGTAACTGTTTATTTTGTATAGCGGAGATTGCCGAGAGAGAATAGTTGTATCCAACATTGAATTGAATTGTAAATAGAAACGTACATAAGATTTATGAACTGCACTGAAACGCAGCCCAGTGCAATAATACAATGTAGTTTGTCTGTCTGTCTATCTATCTATCTATATATTCAGCGCAAAAATTTATTAATATTTTATATATTTCAAGGGATATACATATATTTTTAAATAAAATTCTTTATAAAAAAATATCGAAACTAGAGTTGATGTTTGTTTTGAAATCTATCACATCCATCGAGACTGTGTCTCTCTGCTGTCTATCTATCAATCAATCTATCTATCTATCTCTCTGTCTGTCTGTCTGTCGGGGGGCGGGTTAATTAAACACGTCGCTCGCGTGGTTTGTTCTCGAGGGGGCTTGGCACCGCTGCTTCCTCTCTCCAGGTGGTTTGTTTGTTTGTTTGCTTGTTTGTTTGTTTGTTTACACTCGTCTTGTCAACTGCAGGAAGCGAAGGCGTGGGCACGAGCCGTGTCACCTCCAGGTGTCTCACCTTTGATGCACAATTTCCGGAGATCAAAGGGGAACTTCAAAGACGAGTAATAATTTAAAAGGGGCTGTTTCGCCCACCCCCAGCAGCTTTTTCGGCGTTTGTTTGATGTGAATGGGGCTCGTCTCACATATGTTGACGAGAAGATAAGGCGAGGCTCTCTCACTCAGGCATGCGTTCCTGTCTCCGTTAGCATCCCTTTGCACTCTATCTGGGAAACAGCGCATGAGAAGCGTGCGGAGGTGTTGTGAGAGATAGAGCGATAGGGTTATCTGTTTGTTTGTTTTTTTTAACAGGTAATAAAAGCGAGGAGAGGTGAGGGAGAGAGAGGGGTGAGGGAGAGAGATGAAGGAGAGAGGTGGGACAGAGAGAGGAGAGAGAGAGAGAGGTGGAGGAGAGAGGTGGGAGAGAGAGGTGAGGGAGAGGTGGAGAAGAGAGGTGTGGAGGACCTGCTCGCTTTCCCAGGAGAAGGCAGACCCAAACCGGCTCCCACACTCACACGTCTCAAGGATTTTATTTTTTTATCTGTATTAAAATCTCGTTTAATAATGTATAATGCATTGATCCGCATTATCTTGTAAAGCGCTTTGTGATGATAGTGCACTATGAAAGGCGCTATAGAAAAAAGAGATTGATTGATTCATAATGCATATTTATACAACAGCGGTATTTAAAAAAAACAACAACAGGATTTACACAGTTCACACAATTAATACACATGTTTTAGAACAACACTAATCTGGAATAATGTATTTTCTTCAAATCGTCATGGAACGATTTATTATTATTATTATTATTAATAATAATAATAATAATAATAATAATAATAATAATAATAATAATAATAATAATAATAATAATAATAATTTTCAGAAAGCAAAGTTAGCAAACCAGGAATCTTTTTTTTTAAAGGATTTTGAATCTCATCCGCTGGCTTGCATCTTTATTCATTTAAAAAAAAAAAAAAAGAAAAGAAAACAATTTTCAACTGTAAAACATATAATGGTGCGATTCTCTGCAGATAATACAGCTTGAGATTCGTCCCTATCTCTCCCCTTGTGTTTCTGTGGGAGCGTGCAGTTCGCGGCTGCGTGTTATTATCAGGGCTGTTCATTCATTACGCGTTGAACCCCACGCCAGCCGGGGCGCACACCTTACCCGCGCTGGCTGTCACCCTTCACAGCGACACAATGCGCGCACTTCAAAAGGAACCGCCGCTGACACGTCATAAAGACAGGATAGGTGACGAAGGGACGCTCGAACTTCCCAGGCTGACGTGGGCAGGTCGGGTTCCGAGCCACAGCGGGCAAATGCGTGGAACACACACACCTGTATATAGCTAATTAAAAACGACAGTCAGCAATCAGCGATAGAGAAACGATAGGCACTCGTGTGTGGGAAAAAGTTTTGCCTATACAATGAACTAACTCTGCTTCATACAGACCACGATGAACAAAATCTGATATAACAAAATCAATACAAAAAGACATAGTGTCAAGAATCATTCCATTGTAAT
>NC_054581.1:684781-689781 GCF_017654505.1 Polyodon spathula | reverse complement strand
TCTTGCACACAGTCACAAGCGAACTAGTAAGCGATTCCAAACATCATGAAGCATGTCTTCTGAAAGCTGCGGGCGCGTGTGCGCATGCGCTTCTTACAGGTCAGGCCCGCGCGCTGCAGTCCCTCCATGTGCTGCACGGTGATTTCCAGCACGTCCGCTTTCTCCAGCTTGGATTGCGGGGGGGGGGGGGGGGGGGGGGAGGGGGGGGGGGGGGACGAGAACGAGGGAGGTTAGAATCAAGGGGGGGGAGGGGTTACCTTTAATTTTTTTTTTTTTTTTTTTTTTAAACGGGGGGGTATATGTATATGAAGAAGACTAATTGTAATAATTAGCTACAGCCGTGTTTGTTACGAGAGGTGGTGTTGCTGTTCACAGTGGAAATTTACACAATGACTTTACAACCCATTTGGTTTGCAGAGCAACACTGTCCTGCCCAGTCCTTTACAATGTTCCAGGCCCTGAGACCAAAACAAGATAGATAGATAGAGAGATAGAGACATATAGAGATGGATAGAGATATATATAGAGAGACAGAGATAGGTAGATAGATATATATATAGAGAGAGAGAGACAGAGAGCTAGGAGACTATTATCATAATTAGGTCTCTCTGATCTATCTATCTCTCTATATAGTAGAGCATCTCTCTCTGTAGGATAGAGATATATCTATATAGATATATCTATCTCTATATAGAGAGATAGAGAGAGAGATAGATATATATATAGAGAGAAAGAGATAGGTAGATAGATAGAGATATATATAGACTATCTATCTCCTCTCTCTCCATCTCTATTATCCATCTATCTATATATAGATCATATCTCTCTCTCTCTATAATCTATCATCTATCTCTCTCCATATATAAGGTAGATAGAAAGAGGTAGATAGAGAGATATATATATATAGAGATAGGTAGATAAATAGAGATGGATAGAGAGATAGACAGATAGAAATGGTTAGAGATATATAGATAGAAATAGACAGATAGAGATGGATAGAGATAGATAGATAAAGGAAATGTTTTTTTAAAAATGTATACAAAAAGTTTAAAAGATTTTTTTTTTTTTTTTTTTTTAAGAGGCTCATAATTTTAAGCAAGTCAATTAAACAGGCAAAGCAAGAAAGCAGCTGCGGTGCCGGGGTGGAACTCACATCCAGGTTGTACGCGTTCACCATGATCCCTTTGAGCTGCTCCAGGCTGCAGTTAATTCGCTCTCGGCGCTTTTTTTCAATCAAGGGCTTCCTTAGCTGCGACAGGACCACACAAACAAATACATAAACAGCCACGCACTTAGAGTTAATAAAATCCACTGCCCCCTTACTGACTGGATGAAGCCGCTGCGCTGCTGTTTGCTCTCCCGCAAAAAAGCGCTTCGCACAGACCCCAGCCACAAGGTGCAAGGTCTCAGAAGTTTATAGGCTACAGATACAATCACAACGCTGCTCACTGTATCTCATGTAGGAATTGGGAAGCATATAATGCAATAAATATTCATAAATCACGCATCGTTTTTTTTTTTTGAATCCCATCGCGTTTGCATAGACCATTTAATTAAATGAGAATTTCCAAACTCCGTTTTGCAAATCAAAATAATGCCCCGTTACCTTTCTCTCCTCCTTCGCGCTGCAGCTTCGATCACAAGTGTTTTCCAAACCGAACGCCGTCATTGTATTTTCAAAAATGACCCTTAACTTAAAAAAAAAAAAAAAGACGAGACAAGTCGTGTCTGCTGAGCGCGGCTTCTCTGATTCCCGAGAACGGGAGATGTGCGGTTTCTCTTCTCTGGAGCGTATCCCCCTCTAAGCGAGTGCACGTATGCATGGACATATAAATAGATAAGATAAGATAACGATGTCCCGGCCGGTTTTGCATAACAATGCGTGGGTCCTGACACAGGCAGGGTTTCTCATACTCCGGCCCGGCTAGAGGCGAGGGAGCTCTCCATCACCGCTGACAGGTCGGCCGCCGGGCTCAATGCGCTGACGTCACGCCCCCATGCAGACAGGTGTTTGATCTGAGATTGAGCAAGTCCATCATTTGCAAAGCGTGTGCGTGTTGAAGTTTTTGGTCTGGTCTTGCATCTCACTCGGTCCTGCGAAAGGGTTAAAACTCAAGCGCACATTTTTTTTTTTTTTTTTTTTTTTTTTTGGAAGCGGAAAAAGGGGTGGCGTTTTTGTTTTTCAGCGCTGCAGGCTGGCAACAGGTTGCCCACGTCGGCGTGCTGCAACGCAGAGACGTAATGAAACGCGTCTTATCTCTCCTGACTCGGGGGGAGGGGGGGGTCTGTCTCTTTCTTCATCTCCTGGAGTCTTTTTTCTTTCTTCTTTATAAATACGGGACCCTTTGTTATTATTTTCTTTATAAAAAAAAAAGTCAATCAATATCTCTCTCTCTCTCTCTCTATCTCTATCTCTCCCCCCTCAAAAGCGCATGCGCAGAGTCAGACCCCAAGTTTTTAATTAATACAACTTTTAAAACAATTAAAACAACAACAACAATACTAATAAAGATAATGTCTTCTCGTCTGTCCTCTATCCTCGTTTCCTTTATTTGAAATCATTACTATTTTAACCCAATTTACACTATAAGAAGATATATTTTTGTACTGTTTACCAGTCGAAATCGCTCTCAGGCGCAATTTTTTTTACTGTGTGTTTATTTTTTTAAATTTTCTTCTCGTTATTTGTGTGTTTTTTCTCTTGTTTGCCGCTGACCGCATTGTATTTCACAATTGACTGCTTTTCTTGCAACGGGATATTGTGAGGGTGGATTTCCGCAGTGTGATTTTCTTTATATTTTGTAACTATTATAAACCGCTCTCTAATTATTATTATTATTATTATTATTATTATTATTATTATTAATAATAATAATAATAATAATAATAATAATATATATAATAATAATAATAATAATAATAATAAACACAAACAAAACACAAAGATGTAGAATTCCTACATCTTAAGGTAATCGTACTAAGAGAAATTGGTGTCTTTGTAGGTTTCTCCCCACAGATCAACATCTGTTGAATAAGGGGGTAGAGAGAGAGACAACGAGGATCAGATACCTCTGTGTGTCATTGGGGGGGCACGCTCGGGGGAGAGTAACTCAGTAACATGGAGCGTCTCGAGTTACTCGCAGAGCAGGAGGTCGATTCTCAGAGGCGCTAATTCAAAGCAAAAAGGCGTTGTTGTGAGACGCTTCTTGCGAATTAAATACTTCAATCCGAATTCCCCTCTCCCAGGCTGGGTGGGGAGGGGGTGGCACCCACGCCCCCCCCACCCCCCCCATTCACACCCCTGCAAAACAGTAAGGGGGACAGCTGTCAGCCGCTACAGCTATTAACGGCATTGCTTGGCAACCAAATGCGGCTGCTGAAAATGCTTTGAAATCTGCAAGATGAGGGGCGGTGTGCGCATTGCGATGCTCGGTTCATCTTGGGTGTCTCTCCCGTGTTAGGATAAACCCAGTTCAACCCAGTTCAGCTGAACCAAACTGGTTGCAGCTAAACACGCTGGTTTAACCCACGGAGAGCCTGGATACATAGTGTCAACATTTGAGGCAGGATCTCATTTCATTTTCTACACATGGAATACATTGCAATCCTGCACAGCACTGTAAACATTGTGTCAGATCCACAGGGAGCAGAGACACGGCAGGACGATGATAATGATAATAGCATTAGCGTCACCCTAACCCTTACCCTACCCCCCACCCCACCCCGTGCATGGCCCGCATTCGTTAGCTGATTCAACCTCTTGACACAGTGGAGCTGGAGCGCTGCAAAAGTGGACTGTTCTTATCACAGCACTTGTGGATAGGAAATTATTATTATTATTATTATTATTATTATTATTATTATTATTATTATTATTATTGAAGCATGGAGACTGAACTCCTCCCTCCATCCCTCACCCCCCTAAGAGAAAGGGGGCTCCCTCTAGTCCAGGGCAGGCTTGAGGCACAGAGACTGAACTGCTCCCTCCCTCACCCCCCTAAGAGAAAGGGGGCTCCCTCCAGTCCAGGGCAGGCTTGTGGCACGGAGACTGAACTGCTCCCTCCCTCACCCCCCTAAGAGAAAGGGGGCTCCCTCCAGTCCAGGGCAGGCTTGTGGCACGGAGATTGAACTGCTCCCTCCCTCACCCCCCTAAGAGAAAGTTTTAAAAATGCCTTCCATTAAACAGACGTTGTTTTGAAGGCAGGAAGTGAGAGCTCATGAACAGAAAAGGTTACAGAAAGTTTTGCAAATCTAAAAAAAAAAAACACGTCATTACAACGGCCTCCTTGGTAACGCCATGGAGACAGGGAGGTGTGCATTTCGAGATGTAGATAGAGATATACTATATACGCTTTCTATACTCGATAACGCTTTCCACGGAGTGTCAGTTACTCCTACATAAACGCTCACTCCTTACACGTCACTGCAATGTCATTCTGCACCCCTGCAGCGTGACTGACTGCTAAATCCTTTTGCACGAGATATGCAAGCACGCAATTTAATCAGAAAGGGGTTAGAGTTCTGGCGCGCGTTGTAACGTTGCAGTTTTACCATGCGACAGAGCTGTGACCCTCTATTTAAATGCGTGGAGATAGAGGCAAAGCCACAGATTGCAAAACCACAACCTATTCGAGAATGTGCTTTCAGTGCAACTCCTTCTCGATGCTGCGTGTGTAACTGAAACATAGAATAACATAAACCAGACACCTTCGGTCTTTGATGGACTCCTATCTCTCTGAAAGGTGAAAACAGAACAGCAGCGTTGCAAAACTGACAAGCAATAAACTCCAGGCGTCTTTTTTAGTAGTGATTTTTTTTTTTTTTAAAATTACTTTTTATAAAATACATGTTATTTAATTTTTGTTTGACTAGAACAGCGTGATAACAAAAACGTATTACGCAACTACAAACACATAGGCAGTTTCCGCTGGGTCTCTGTTTCCTGTGGATCTGACACAATGTTGCAGTGCTGTACAGGACTGCAATGTATTCAAGTGGAA
>NC_054581.1:669781-679781 GCF_017654505.1 Polyodon spathula | reverse complement strand
GGGGGACGTCTGTTTCATTTTGTAACCCACGAAGAACCAAAATGTATTTTCTCTTTGTGACAAAACAAGTGATAGTTGATTGGATGTAATTCGATCCGTGTCCGTTTAACTCGGTTTAACAAAACGAGTGTCAGTGATCACAATGCAGTTCAAGAGACGACCCCCCCCCCCCCACACACGAAATGACAAAGCAGCCTGTCCTGGAACGAGGACGAGGGCACTTCGTGGGGTTGAATAAATCCCGCGTGTTGTCGTCACGGGAATCGTGCTTGTTTTGGGCTGATTGCTGCACGGCTTCAATATCAAACCGGCGTCTTTTCAAACCCGATTATGGAAACGCTGCAATCATGACCGAGGAACCGAGAGCAGGCTGTAAACTCGTGTCAGGTGAGTTCAGAGGTTTGAAACATGCACGCTATGAAGACGATTACATATACAAATAAGACTTTCTCAACGTTTTCAGTATGCACGTATTATTGCAGTAAAAACATTCGCATCGATTTTCTGATTCTATCGATTTCTTATTAAGATCACATTAAGAACTCCCTATATATATATATATATATATATATATATATATATATATATATATATTATATATATATATATATATATATATATATATAATATATATATATATATAAACAAAACCTGACATTTAAACCGTAACAACTAAAAGTTTCAAACGTGACTGGTCTCTGTAACCCTAACCCCGGTTCTCTGTACCGGAGACCGCTCTCTGTTATTTTTTGATCGATCAATCGCACCGGCCTTTACTCTTTACCGCTTACCTCAGTTTAACGGCGTCGGTCGATCAAGTGCCAAACTGGGCATACTGGTATTGCTACAATCCCAACTAGGAGGCAGACAGACCAGCCTGTGCCCGCTCTCAGTGATGCAGTCGTTATGTGCAGCGCTGAATGCGTCTGTAAATCTCCAGAGCTGCGGTTTCCGGGCACCAGTGCGCTTGCATAGGGGTGTTTAAACCAAATTGCTCTTTATACCAGACAAATGTTTTGTTATTTTTTTATTTAATTTTTTTGTCAAACTTGCGAGTCGCAGTTTATAATGTAATAGCAAAAGGATTGAGGCTAAAACAACGCGGATTCTAAATGCGTGTTTATTACAGTAGATTTTATTATTATTATTATTATTATTATTATTATTATTATTATTATTATTATTATTATTATTATTATTAAATAGTATCTCTCTCTCCCCCCCTATGAGAGAGAGAGAGAGAGAGAGAGAGGGCACAGAGAGCAGAGAGGCGTCTGGTAAAGCATAGAGAAGCATTGTAAAGCACAGAGAGGTCTGGTAAAGCATAGAGAAGCATTGTAAAGCACAGAGAGGTCTGGTAAAGCATAGGGAAGCATTGTAAAGCACAGAGAGGTCTGGTAAAGCATAGGGAAGCATTGTAAAGCACAGAGAGGTCTGGTAAAGCATAGGGAAGCATTGTAAAGCACAGAGAGGTCTGGTAAAGCATAGGGAAGCATTGTAAAGCACAGAGAGGTCTGGTAAAGCATAGGGAAGCATTGTAAAGCACAGAGAGGTCTGGTAAAGCACAGAGGGTCTGGTAAAGCATAGGGAGGCATCTATAAAGCACAGAGAGGTCTGGTATATAGCATAGGGAATATATATAATATATATATCATTTAGTCGTATATATATTTTGTAACCTAATTTATAGGTACTTTTTTCTCACCCCCGCCCCCCCCTTCTCTCTTCCGTTAAAGGGGCGCGCTCTGTTCTTCCCCCGGTTTTCCGTTACACCCGCGGGGTCCCTGCCTCTCTAGATCATCGCGGGAGTCCCCTTCGCTTATACAGAGCCAGCCAGACCAGGGCGGAGTTTAACTTCTCTGTGCCTGTGTGTGTGTGTGTGTCTCTGTCAATGACCGCACGCGTGGGTCCTGCCTCTCTTTAGAATAGTCCGCGGGAAGTCACCTTCGTTCATACATGAAGACAGCCACGGACAGGGCGGAGGTTAACTTCTCTTGTCACATCACCGTGTGTGTGTGTTGGTGTGTGGTGTCTCAATGTGTGTGTGGGTCTGTGTTCTCAGGGAGTGTTGTGGGTGTATGGTATGTCAGTGTGTGCTGTGTGTGTGTCAGTGTGTGTGTGTGTGTGTGTCAGTGTGTGTTTGTATGTCAGTGTGTGTGTGTGTGTGTGTGTGTCTCTCAGTGTGTTGTGTGGTCTGTGTTGTCAGTGTGGGTGTGTGGGTTCTGTGTCTCAGGTGTTGTGTATGTTGTCCGTGTGTGTCATGTGTGTGTGTGTGTGTGGTTGTGTTTGTGTCTCAGTGTGTGTGTGGGGGTCTGTGTTCAGTGTGTGTTTTGGGTATGTATGTCAGTTGTGTGTGTGTGTGTGTGTGTGTGTCTCAGTGTGTGTGTGGGTCTGTGTCTCAGTGTGTGTATGTATGTCCATGTGTGTGTGTGTGTGTGTGTGTGTGTGTGTCTGTGTCTCAGTGTGTGTGTGTGGGTCTGTGTCTCAGTGTGTGTATGTATGTCAGTGTGTGTGTGTGTGTGTGTGTGTCACTGTGTGTGTGTGTGGGTCTGTGTCTCAGTGTGTGTATGTATGTCAGTGTGTGTGTGTGTATGTCAGTGTGTGTGTGTGTCTCAGTGTGTGTGTGTTTGTGTGTCTCAGTGTGTGTATTTATGTCTGTACAATGCTGTGTGTGGTGTGTGTGTGTGTGTGTGTGTGTGTGGTGTGTGTGTGTGTGTGTGGCAGTATGTGAGAGTTTTAGACACATAATAAATATCTAAAGCAATGTCCAGTACAGAGTGGGGCTGCTCATTGTTTGAATATATTATATCTTACATTCAAATAAAAAATAACAGCAAAGAATGTTTTGTTTGGTTTTTACACGGGTGATCTTTACAGGGTGTCTAGTTTTAATAGCTCGCATTACAATAAAACACATTTTAAAAAAAATACAACAAACTAACCATTTTTGTTCAGCTTGAATTTGGCAAAGTGTTTATGCTGTACAAGATGAATCCCACATATTAAATATGCAATAAATATATTCACATTAGTTTAATAATGTATAACTGTGTTAAACAAGTACTCTGGCATTGTTAGTGTGTGTGTGCGTGCGTGCGTGCGTGTGTGTGTGCGTGTGTGCGTGACGACTATATATATGTTCAATGTACACTGTTTCCAATCTGGGGCTGTGGCGTTTCTTGATATTATATGACCGCGTTAATATTAATATTAATAGCTGGGCGCTCTGCATTCTAAAGGAATATTTACTGCTTTGGCGCCACCAACAGCTGCAGCTTTTTAAATCCTTTCTTTCTCTTTCTCACGGTTTGTTCTTTTCACCCCCCCCACCCCCCCGGGTGCAGTATGATGTTTAATCCCAGCTGGGTGACTCCGTGCTGGGGTAGATGGCTCTAGTCCCTCCCCAGGGTGCAGTATGATGTTTAAGCCCCGCTGGGTGACTCTGTGCTGGGGTAGGTGGCTCTAGTCCCTCCCCAGGGTGCAGTTGAGGCTCCTGAACCCGGGCAGGGTGACTCTCCCCAGGGTGTAGATGTCGCGATCGCTGCCCTGGTTCATCCTCTTCACCAGGTTCTTCTCGTACAGCAGAGGGTGGTAGGCGCCCAGCGTGCAGGCGTCGTCGTGGAAACGCTGGTAGTAGTGGCAAAGCTCCGTTTTGCGCTTGGAGGGCAGGTACTCGTAAACATGCACCATGTCACACAGTGACATCATCAGGATCGTACCTGTGGGGGGGGGGGGGGGGGAAGGGGTTGTGGAGGTTGGGGGGAGGGGTTTCAACCACACAGTGACAGTCTAGCATGATCATAGGTGTACACCTGTGGGGGGGGGGGGAGGGGTTTGTGAGGTTTGGTACGATGCAGAAATATGACTGCACAACACAGGAGGTGCCGTACAGTGAACTGCAGTTCAGTGCATTACAGTACACAGCTCTGTAGCACAGTATAGAGCTCTATAGCACAGTACACAGCTCTATAGCACAGTATAGAGCTCTATAGCACAGTACAGTACAGTGAAGAACCCTATAGCACAGTATCGTATTGCACTGCACACTCAGTCTATATTACTGCAGAACGCACCGAGCATTCCAGAGGAGGGCGGGTTCCTCTGGATGGACTCTTCCATGTTGTCCTGGATTTGCTCCCACAGCTGCCACTCAAAGCGAGGGTGCAGGATGTAGAAGGGCTGGGCAGGGTGCTGGAGGCGGTACTGCACATACTGCTGGAAGATGGGGTAATCTGTGCGATTATACCACTGCAGAGACAGAGGGGTGGAGGCGGACGGCTGCGGATGCAGAAGAGTGGTTATCGAGATGAGGGGGAGAGGGGAGAGAGGAGGGAGAGAGGGAGAGGGGAGAGGGGAGGAGAGGAGAGGATGGGGAGAGGGGAGAGAGGGAGGGAGAGGGAGAGAGAGAGGGAGAGGGAGAGAGAGGGAGGACACCCCCGCCACCAGAGGACGACGAAGGGGACCTGGCAGTTGCACGGGGGGAGGGGAAGAAGAGAGAGGGGAAAAGAGAGAGGGAGAAAAAGAATGAGGGAGGAAAGGAGGGAGGAGAAGCGAGGGAGGATAGGAACAATGAGGGGGAGAGCGGGGGAGGAAAGAGGAGAAAAGAGGAGGAGAGAGAGAGATAGAGAGGCTGGAGAATGAGGGGGAGAGAGGCTGAAAGTCTCAATGCTGCTGTAGGTTTAGACCTCTGTCTCCCTCTATGGACGCTCGTGGCGTGGCATCAGGTTTGTACACTAGCCAATCGTCATTGAAATTCAAGGGCTAAAGACGATCAATGGAGCTTAAAAATCAATCAATGAGCAGACAATCAGTGGGCTGCAATTTAGGGGTACAGAGGGGTTTAGGGGTTACAGCTGTCTCTTTCAGGGGCACAGAGGAGGTATGGGGGGGGTTTGAAGGCTGGGTTTCAGGGGTGCAGGATGATGGGGGTACAGGCTCTCACCTCTCGGAGGTCGGCTGAGTAGGGTGCTGGGTCCCAGGCCACCAGCAGCCCAGTGCTGTACAAGGAGCTACTCAGGAACTTGTGGTCCTTTGTCGCCATCACCTGGAGAAAGAGAGAAGAGCTAGCTACTGGAACCTGGCAGGCTTGTGATACAGCATCGAAACACACCGCTCAGGGCTTGGATTAACAGAAATCGGAAACCCACCCAACAGTCTCACGGATAGGGGTCCTAGGGGGTACCCCGGTGTACGAAAAAACCCCCCCCCCCCACGTCACCCCCGTACCCTGTCTCAAGGAAACAGGGAAAGGAGAAAAGGATGAGGGAGGAAGAGGAGAAACAGGGGGACGAGAAGAGGGGAAAGTTGACTTGAGAGTTCGAAAGGAAGTGGTTTTCAACAACACTGGGGTGTAGGAAACGGCAAGGCTTGGTGTTAACCCTGCATGGGCGAAGAGACTACATGAAGAAAGAGAGAGAGGAGAAACTGAGGGAGGAGAAGGGGGGAGTTGAGGAGGGAGAGAAAGGAGAAGAAGAGGGAAGGGAGGGAAGGAGAGGAGGAGCTCTGTGGATATAACACAGGCGAACGAGCGGGGAAAAAAGGGAAAAGGAGAGAGGGTAGAGGAGAATTCCCTCCTTAGCCAGATCTGCTCATTCCTCTCTCAGAGGAGGATACATAAATTATCTCTCCATACACTTCTTCATCCTCCTCCACTTTCTCATCCACTAATCTCTCTCACCTTCTCACTCTTCTCCCTTATCCAAATCCTCCACTCTCCTCCTCTACACTCGCAAAGACCCCCCATCTCCTCTTATCTCCTCCCCTCTCCTCTCCTCTTTGGATGGAGGGGGGGAGGGGAGGAGGAGAGGAGAATAGAGGAAGCGGAGGGGAGGGGTACCTAGGAGACCCCTCCCTCTCCTCTCCTCTTAGAGCCGACTGCTCTTCTCTCTCCCCCCCCCCCCCCGCCCCCCTCCCGCCCCCCCCCCCCCCCACACCCTAACCCAGGAACGGGCTCGCGCCCCCCCTCACCGATCTCCTTGCCCAGCGCGGCTCTGTGCAGGGACCCTGCAGAGGTCACCACTGCGCAGGAGTTCAGGGCTCCCAAGTGTGTGGAGAGGCTGTGTGGGGGGAGCTGGTCTCTCCAGGCCAGGCTGCTGAAGGGCTGCATGTCTCTGGTCAGGGTGTCCGGCTGCACTCGGGCCTTCAACTGGCAGAGGAGCTCTGGCCCGGTCAGCCTGCGGCCGCGGCGAGGCTCATAATTAACGCTGTACTTGTTCATTGCCTGCAGGGGGCAGAGGGTGGGGGGGGTTTAGTGTTACAGGGCATGGACATGTTTTCTATAAACTCTTCACTAGACCTCTCTGTGCTTTACAATGCTTCCCTATGCTTTACCAGACCTCTCTGTGCTTTACAAAGCTTCCCTATGCTTTCCCATCCCTCTCTGTGCTTTACAATGCTTCCCTATGCTTTACCAGACCTCTCTGTGCTTTACAATGCTTCCCTATGCTTTACCACACCTCTCTGTGCTTTACAATGCTTCCCTATGCTTTACCAGACCTCTCTGTGCTTTACAATGCTTCCCTATGCTTTACCAGACCTCTCTGTGCTTTACAATGCTTCCCTATGCTTTACCAGACCTCTCTGTGCTTTACAATGCTTCCCTATGCTTTACCAGACCTCTCTGTGCTTTACAAAGCTTCCTTATGCTTTACCAGACCTCTCTGTGCTTTACAATGCTTCCCTATGCTTTACCAGACCTCTCTGTGCTTTACAAAGCTTCCCTATGCTTTACCACACCTCTCTGTGCTTTATTACACTCATCTATGCTTTAACTGTGTAAAACTCTCTCTCTCTCTCTCTCTCTCTCAGTACCTGGTAATTATGCACCACTTTCCTCAGTCTCTTGCTCAGCATTGCTGTCGACATGTTCTCGTTCCACACCGCCCCCTGGCTGGACTGGACTCCGAAAAAATCCTCCCTGCTCCGTTCTCCCCAGCCCCACAGCCTGTCCCAAAGCCTCCGGAACAACCCCCGGCTCTGCCCGGCTCTGGTACCGGCACCAGAACCTCCAGCGCCGGGGATAGGCGGCGAGCGGCTGGGCTTCAACACCTCGGATCCTCTGCCGGCTTTCCTCTGCCTCTCTGCTTTGCCGCTGCCGTTAACACCGGCCGCGGTGAGGTTCAGGGTGAAGCCTGCCAGCCCCGGGGGTATCGCTAGTGCTTGCTTGCCCGGTCGAGCCTCCCGGAGGACCTTCTCCACCCCGTGCCGGCGGCCCCCGCGCTGCGAGCCCGACAGGAGGGACTTGCGGGCGGCTTGCTGTCCGAAGATGACGGCCGTGGCAGCGGCGCTGTTCTCGGCGCAGAACACGTAGAGCAACCCGAGGCTGAAGAAGAGGACGATCATACAGAGGCAACCGCGACGCGCACGCCGGCGCATAAACCACACGGGGGTGCGGCGGTCCATCGCACCCGCGGACCTGCAAACAGCGGGGCACCAACTACAGTTACATACCAGAGCGGAGTCAAGGGGCTCTAGTGTCTTCACGCAGTTTTACGCAGACTACAACATCAAACAGTAGCACAGTAAAAGAAGAAGAAGAAGAAGAAGAAGAAGAATTCATACAGACCCCCAGATTCAGGATGGGGAACCGAAAGGAGACAGAGACAATCTGTTATACCGAGGACATCTGTAGACATCTGTGATAGATATATTATATTATATATATATATATATATATATATATATAGCTATATAATACATATCGAGATGGCTCGGGTTACGTATATATAGCGCAGATCGTATCTGATCTGATCTCAGACAGACAGATAGACAGATAGATAGATAGATAGATAGATAGATGCATTTAAATATATTTTTAAAGCAAGTTGTTATATCTTACATATAGGTTATGATATTAGATATTATATTATGTTGTATTATTATAGTATAATGTTTTGAAACAGACACTGGAGGTGTGTTTAGAGGCTTGTGATGTCATGGCAACCACACATGCACTCGTGTCTCGATGTCATTCACTCAATGTCATTCAGCCTTCTTGCAAAGCGCTGAACTAGCGCCTCGTTTACTTTATCATTTCTTATATTTGATTATTATTATTTTTTTATTATTATTATTTTATTATTATTATTATTATTATTATTATTATCTGGCACGAAATGATCCGGAGGTGGACATATGAGAGGAGACCCGGGGTGGCGGTGAGAGAGAGAGGAGAGAGAGAGAGAGAGAGAGAGGAGAGAGAGAGAGAGAGAGAGAGAGAGAGAGAGAGAGAGGGAGCGAGAGAAGAGCAGAGGAGAGCTAAGAAACTTTGCTCACGTTTGAAACAATTAACAAACACCGACGTTTAATTTTGTCGGCTGCTCTCGTGTAAAGGACAGCCGCTGAGGTTCATTGAGTTCACAGTTAATCTAAATGATCTGTATCCCTGTACCGCAGATCGATACGCTGGAATAGCATGCCGGGCATTGCACATTGTATCGGATTTCAGGACGAGTTTGATAAAAACAAATCATTCAAATCTTCTAGATAAAACAACATTTCATTCAGAGTCTTCTGCAATGTTTTATTAGTAGCTCAGTGCTGGGGGGGGGGGTCCATAATTAATATGGGGGGGGGGGGGGGGGGTCATGGGGTCCTGGCATCGACTCCGTCCGCGGCTTGGTGGCACAGGAGCGTGTTTTTCTCATTGTCGAGAGCCTTGGGGCTCGTCTCACCTGGAGCGGAATGAATTCATGGTTAATTCAGGGCTCCGTGTTCCGGGTCTTCAACCTTGCACACTCACACGATTCGCGGTCCCGCAGGCACGCCAGCAGGGGTTGACAACTGTTAGGGCGGGGTTAAGCCTATCCATAGATTATACGTATATATATAGCTAGTTCCGTACAGGTAGCTAATTCAGATATATATATAATATTATATATATATATATATATATATATATATAGTAGATTATATATATATCGTTGGTGTGGATGTGTGTGTGTGTGTGGTGTGTGTGTGTGTGGGTATCATCGTGATATATAGTATATCTACATTGTACAATGCATAACACGTATACACACGGGTAATCACAATCATCCACGTCTCACCACCTCTCCCCTGGTCCATACTCTCCCCTGTCCCTCTCAATCCGTAGAGAGAGGAGGGACATAGGGGGTAACCTCGGGAGTTCGGGGAGCCTGGAGCTGCTGATGCTCAAGCTGGAGTCGTTTCGGGACCATTCGACCCACCGCCCCCGCAGCAAAGCACCCCCCGGTTTTGTCGTGCGTGGGCCAAAAACAGCTTGTTAGCAGGGGGTGGAGCGCAGTGTTGTGCCGCTGTCGCCGGGCACACGGTTCTACGGCGGCTAGCATGATGCGGCCGAGGGGGCTGCACGAGGAACCGTCGGGGGTCTAAACACTCTCGCACCATACATGTAGGAGTACAGGCTGAAGGACAAAGCTACCTCTTCATCTCGGTCTCTCTCTCTCATAGATGACTCTCTCTCTCTCCTCTCTGTCTCTCTCTCTCCCTCTCAACTCTCTCCCTCTCTCTCTCTCTCTCTTCTCCTCTTCCCTCTCACTCTCTCATCTCTCTCTCGATCTCTCTCTCCTCTCTTCTCCTCCTCTCCTCTCCTTCTCTCTCTCTCTCTCATTCCTCTGTCTCTCTCTCTCTCTCTCTCTCTCTCTCTCTCTCTCTCTCTCTCTCCTCTCTCTCTGCAGGAGAGAAGCGAGTGCAGGAAGGATCCCGCAATGAGTTAGCCGTCCGCAAGGAGGAGAGAGAGGGTCCACCATCTTTCAGGCGTTAACGTCGGCAGCGGTACTCGAAGAACTCCTTGGCCAGAGTCCGGGTGGACACCATTGTGAACACACAGCACTGAGACACACACACGTGACACTGAGGACACACACACTTCCCCCACTGCAGACACACACAACACACACACACACACACACACACAGGGGAGCGAGGAGAATCTGTTCCTCTCGTTACTGTGTTTCCTGTTCTCTGCTCCTATGGGCTCGGTTCAGCACTGAGGAGCTCCAGGATCCCGCAGCGCGCT
>NC_054581.1:627281-664781 GCF_017654505.1 Polyodon spathula | reverse complement strand
ACGCATCTGCTGGTACAGCATCCGGATCCGATCAATCTCGTAGAGCTGGGGGGGGGGGGGGGGGGGGGCAATCGGATTACCAAACACAACTGTTAATAACACCAGTGGAGATTGTCAAGACAAT
This sequence comes from Polyodon spathula, assembly GCF_017654505.1. NCBI lineage: Eukaryota > Metazoa > Chordata > Actinopteri > Acipenseriformes > Polyodontidae > Polyodon > Polyodon spathula. The sequence continues at coordinate 664,657 of NC_054581.1, read as the reverse complement.
GTATGTGTTCACAGTGGAGATTACAAGACAAGACTGTTAATAACACAGTGGAGATTACAAGACAAGACTGTTAATAACACAGTGGAGATTACAAGACAAGACTGTTAATAACACAGTGGAGATTACAGGACAAGACTGTTAATAACACAGTGGAGATTACAAGACAGACTGTTAATAACACAGTGGAGATTACAAGACTGTTACTAACACAGTGGAGATTACAAGACAAGACTGTTAATAACGCTCTAGTGTTGGGGTTGGGGGAGGGTTAGGGTAGGGTAGGTGCTCTCTGTCTCTCACCCCCTCGTTGTGGCCGATGCTGTTGTAGTTAGAGTTGGGGTTAGGGTTGTGGTTAGGGTTGGGGGCCAAAACCTATTGGGGGGTTAGGGCAGGGTGTTCTGTTAGAGTTTTGGTCAGGGTTAGGGTTTAGGGTTGGTGTAGGGTTGGTGTTAGGGTAGGGTAGGTGCTCTCTCTCTCTCACCCCCTCGTTGTGGCCGATGCTGTTGTAGTACCGGTAACAGCCTGGAAGTCCGGATGTTTCGATGCCACTTGCCAGCGTTGCGGCGTGAGCGGTACTTCAGGAAACCATGAGCCTGAGAGGAGGGAGAGGGACACTCCCTCCCCCCCTCTCCCAGGTCACCCCCGGTCCTCCCCCTCATCCACTTCACCTGAGGGGCTGGGAGAGGAGAGGGGGGACAGGGGAGAAGGGAGAGGGGAGGAGAGGAGAGAGGGTGAGAGGAGAGGGGGGAGAGGGGAGATGGGGAGAGGAGAGACGGGAGGAGAGGAGAGAGGAGAGAGGGGGAGAGGAGAGAGGGAGGAGGAGAGGAGAGAGGAGAGAGGGGGAGAGGGGAGAAGAAAGGGAGACAATATAAACAGCAATTCAGCATTCTAGTTTCTGAATTGTGTTGTCACAGCACATGTCAGTTTAATGTCTTTCTCTTTCTCTCTATATAGAAATATATTCAGAGTGAGTGAGTGGGGAACTCCCTTGCAATCTGTTTTTTTTAAAGCAGTTTTCAAAAGTTATAAGCAAATAAGAATTTGTGTTGAATCTAAAAGAAGATAAAACAGAATCTATGAGAAGGGGTCTCTCAGGGTTACCTTGTGGTTTAATGAGCTTCATCAGTGAGGAGGCATCCAGCAGACCTGGAGAGAAAGGAGAGGAGAAGAGAGGGGGAGAGGAGAGGAGAGGAGAGAGGAGAGGGGAGAGGAGGGGGGAGAGGAGAGAAATGAGAGGAGACAGGGAGAGATTGAAAAAAGAGGGGGAGAGGAGGAGAGAAGAGAGGAGGGGGCAGAGGAGAGAGGAGGGGTAGAGGAGGAGGAGACAAGAGAGGGGGAGATGAGGGAGGATGTGGAGAGGAGAAAGGACAGGGAGAGAAAGGGGCAGAGGAGAAAGGAGGTAGAGGGCGAGAGAGGAGGAGGAGAGAGGTGGAGAGGAGAAGAGGGGATAGGAGAGAGGAGGGGGGTTATATGCTGGAGCAATGCCAGGGAACAACATCTGGTGTTTAAAAAAAAAAAAAAAATAATAGGGTAAACGATAAAACACAAACAGACACCCCTCTAAGAAGCTACCAGCCTGTTCCCTTTCAAAAGCGCTGATTCTAAACAAAACACACAGCCCGGGATCATTAAAGCGCAGCATTACACACGCTTTACGCAAGGCAAACTTTTTTCTTCTTCCCAAGGGCAGCGCTTTGAAACCTACACACCGCTTTCTGAAACCCCCAGGAGACTACTTTTTCTTTCTTCCCAAGGGCAGCGCCCCTGGATCAAGGACTCTAGAGACCTGACCCACCCCCTCCCCACCCACCCCCACATCATTACGCGGGAGACCTCTGACCTGGGAGCAGCACAGTGCACAACAGCGCCCCCACCAGGAACATCTGAGATATCATCTTTCTGAAATGAGAAGACAGGCAGACAGTGTCACTCCTTCATTGATTTATTCATTTATTGATTGATTGATTTATTAATTAATTGGAAGATTGTATTTTTATCCTTGGTGTACAATGCTTCCCTATGCTTTACCAGACCTCTCTGTGCTTTACAATGCTTCCCTATGCTTTACCAGACCTCTCTGTGCTTTACAATGCTTCCCTGTGCTTTACCAGACCTCTCTGTGCTTTACAATGCTTCCCTATGCTTTACCACACTCTGTGCTTTACAATGCTTCCCTGTGCTTTACCAGACCTCTCTGTGCTTTACAATGCTTCCCTATGCTTTACCAGACCTCTCTGTGCTTTACAATGCTTCCCTGTGCTTTACCAGACCTCTCTGTGCTTTACAATGCTTCCCTGTGCTTTACCAGACCTCTCTGTGCTTTACAGTTAAGGTATACATATTCAAACTAAGGTCTTATGACAGCGACACAATTATAAAAACACAATAACCACATTGAATAAGGTTATAGCGGATCAAGCTAACGTGCGAGTTTAAAATCTTTACCTGTGGTGAAATGTCTCTAAACACAGTCTCGATTAGAAACGAGCACGCCGAGCAGAGACGCACTGTTGTCAGCGCCTCTGTTACACTATTCGGACCGTTTTGTCGCCTATTATAATAACTGCAGCATCAATTCAAACGCTAATATTTATATTTAAAACTCCGAGGGTGTCAAAAACTATCCTCAGCGTTCTCGGGTGTTCTTTCTTAGCCGGTAATAATTTAATAAGAAACTCCGGATAGGTTGCAGCCGGTAGCTGTTCTTAATCCAGTATCTCTCTCTCTCTCTCTCTCTCTCTCTCTCTCTCTCTCTCTATATATCTCTCTCTCCTATATATATAATTAGTATAAAGTATATATTTTAGTTCATTCGGGCAGTATTTAAGGATTTGCAAGACGTTTGCCCTGCCGGGTGTCCTGTGGGGTCCCGTGTTTATTCAGTGAGACTCTGAGTGGACCTGGCCGCTCCGCTCAATCCGAGCCCGGCAGGTAAGAGGTCGTCTCATATATAGAGAGAATAAGGGCAATTCCTTATAGCCTGCTTCGGGAGGGGGGGCCCTACCCCAGATGCGGTATCGCCATGAGAGACTCTCTGGGGGTTCCCCAAGTTGCTGTGGAAACAGCACGTCCGCAAGGCGGGTTTTTTTTTTTTTTTTTTTTTTTTTAGGTGGGGGGGGGGGCCCCGGGGCGAAGCTGCGCGACTGTTTCTAATTAGGAGGAATCCTCCTGTGTCATTTTAAAAAGCGTGTTTGATAAACGATTTGAAACTTCCCCCGCTGTGAGCTTTCGACCGACGAAGGGGGCTGGGGGGGGGCCCCCCCCCCCAGGGGAGGAGGGGGTCCCTGGAGGGGGTGGGGGGGGGGGGCAGGTAATGCATGCATGCATGCATGTGTTGTGATTTTAATTGTATTTATTTATTTATTTCTTAGTGAGAGACGCTCCCACAGTCGCTCGCTTAAAATCAGCGCTCCAGACCAGCCTGTTGTCTCTTGCTCCTTATTAATCGGTTATTAGCTGTTATTGATCTGTTATTAGCCATTATTGATCGGTTATTAGCTTCTTGTCTAAATTTGCTATTCCAGGTTTTTCACTGTCACTTATTCGTGTGATTTTGTATGACACACGCATCCAGTGTCTAGAATTCACACACACACACACACACACACACACATATATATATATGTTTATAATCTTATAAAGGATAACCAATACATGTTATTTAAGCGCACCGCTACATTTAAAAGGAATCTGTAAAAGAGAAAGGCGCTCTGTATTTATTTACGAGAGAGAGAGAGAGGAGACTGAGATGCAATAAAACCCTATGAGACGGAGCTGGACGGCTGATCGATGCGTGTTTGCATTTTCAATATCCCCTCCGCTGCAGAAACGCGAGTGGCGTTTCTTCTCTTCTCTTTTCTTTTTTTTTTTTTTTCAATAGTTATAATAACTCGTTTAGTTTTCACACGTTTTAACAACACAGTCAGATCCCGGCTGTGTCTTTTCAACACCTGTAATTCCCGTTTCAACACGCAAGCACACGCTGTCGAGCAGAAAATAACATCTCTTATAATCTCTCTTCGCTTGTAAAAAAAAAAAAATAAAAAACAGAGCAAATTCCTCACATTCAGAGCGTTCCATTCTGGGAAAAAATAAAATAAATAAATAAATAAACAACCTGCCATAACACTGTCAATAAGTCGGTATTGGAATTCTCGCACAGAAAAGGGTCAGATTTGAGATCTAATCTACAAAGAAATGACCAGCAACAATTTGAATTTCACTTTGGTATAAAAGACCTTAAGTCTGGCTCTTCCTAACTTAAAAAAAGCCCATATATATCTCAAAATTATATCATGTCGTGGAATCACCTCGAGATTGTCTAAAAATATCTTTAATGTTTTTATATAGCGCCTTTCACAGTGGACCTCCATCACACAGTGCTTTCCAGAGGCAGGCTGTGAACTGCGCATTAGATGCAGAGTCTCTTCCAATAGTGCGTTGATTTAGCATCTCATCCGCAGAGCGCAAGGAGGTGAAGCGACTCTCTCAGGGTCACACACAGAGAGTCAGACAGCGGGAGAGGTGGGATTTGAACCGGGGACCAGCCCTGGACTTCAACCGCTGCACCGCACTGCCTCCTGGTGGTAGACCACAGGTTGAACTGGCATCCGTCTCTGTGATTTTAACGTTCTGTGTGACCAATCTATATATTTTTTTCTCCATAACCCCCATGTAACGTTTTCATTGAGAAACACTGCTCGTGTTCCGATTAATCTGGCATTTAAAACGGGTTCAAGGCATGGGGAATGGGATTTCGGTTTTGGTCAGGCAGGGAGAGCGCCCGCAGCGTACAAACTCCCCCGTCCTTTGAGTTCAGTTTTGTTCAGGCAGGATTCTCATAATTTCATATCCCCCCCCCCCCCCCCCCGAACCCCCGGGTAAACCAGCTGTCTCTCCTGCTGAAAGAATTTGAGATATTTTAAACACAGGATAGACACTAGAGAGACCAGAACACACACACATTATAATACACACCCCTAAAACCATGTTGAACCCAGGGGGCAAACAGAGGAGAGAATACTGTTATGATGAATTCCTCCCATAAGCAAACTTCTGATTGCAAATCAGTCTCGTTTTATAGAGAAATTTAATTACCCGTGTGTTTGGGGAGGGGTGTAATTGATAGGCCATTTTATGCAATTAAGCTCATAGGAACACATTTGATTTTTTTTTTTTAATTTTATTGACTTTTTTTTTTAAAAAAAAAAAGGGTGAACTCTGCATCATCAACAGCTGCGGCTGCTGCTGCAGAGTCTCTTCCAATAGGACCTCGCTTGTTTTACATCTCGTTCGAAGGACGGAGCACAAGGAGGTGAAGCGACTCGCTCAGGGTCTCACACACACACACACACAGGGAGTCAGGGGCTGAGCTGGTATCAAGACCCCTTTTCTTTAAACCAGCTGGTCCAGCAAGTCAGAGACGAACGCTAACAGCGAGGACGGTGCCCTGCTGGTGTCGCGCTGTGCCAGCACTGTCAGACCGAGACAAGTGCAATGCCTCTCAGAGTGGCAGCAATTGCTCAAGCCTCAGCCTCTCAACACTGGCCAGTCCTGGATCGGCTCTGCACGCTGGTTTCAGCGCGTCTCCGCTAGGAAACACACAGAGAGAGGAGAGAGAGGGAGACAGGCAGACTGATCCAGGCCACAGTCAGTTTTGCATGGGTTTGCACAGCTTCACAGCGAGGCACAGACTGACTGCAACCCTGCAAAACTCACTGGAGACCAGCAGGAAACCGACCGGCGAGACAGAAACACACACAGCAACCCTGCAAACAGAGAGAGAGAGCGAGAGAGACAGCAGCCCTGCAAAACAAGGTCACAAAAGACTACTAGAAATCATCACAGCAGTATCAAAGGTTACATTTATAAAAAAAAAAAAAAAAAAAAAAAAAAAAAAGTGTGTCAGTTTTAAGTGAAGTATATTGGAAAACTACAAAAGCGCTGGGTGTGTGATTCAATGTTAACAAGGGAACATTATCCAGCAGCTTTCACTGGACTCTATGAAGCTGAGGGAGTTCATTCTATATAGAGGGGGTGCAATTCAATATGTTAACAAGGGAACATTATTCAGCAGCTTTCACTGGACTCTATGAAGCTGAGGGAGTTCATTCTATATAGAGGGGGTGCAATTCAATATGTTAACAAGGGAACATTATTCAGCAGCTTTCACTGGACTCTATGAAGCTGAGGGAGTTCATTCTGTATAGAGGGGGTGCAATTCAATATGTTAACAAGGGAACATTATCCAGCAGCTTTCACTGGACTCTATGAAGCTGAGGGAGTTCATTCTATATAGAGGGGGTGCAATTCAATATGTTAACAAGGGAACATTATTCAGCAGCTTTCACTGGACTCTATGAAGCTGAGGGAGTTCATTCTATATAGAGGGGGTGCAATTCAATATGTTAACAAGGGAACATTATTGAGCAGCTTTCACTGGACTCTATGAAGCTGAGGGAGTTCATTCTAAAAAACGTCTGGCCGGTAGCTGCAGGCTCGCAGTGCGATGTCGCCCCCCTGTGGTCAGTAGCTGCTGGTACCTCGAGCCTTCAGGAAGTGCTGGTCTTGCAGTAGGTTCAGAAATCCACTACCTGCACAAACAGCACTTTGGAAGTGCCGAGGTAGAGCCCTCTAGTGGAGAGGAGGAGGCTGGGGCAGGCAAGCCAGTCTCCCTGGAGGTCATGCAACAGAACCAGCAGAATACATTCAGTAGCAAAAAACAATCACTGAAAAAAAATGAAGAAAATCATAAACACAAGCCTGTGCAATTTGACGGTTTCGATTTTCCCCGACGTCACTTGATCAAAAGACGAGTGTAAAGTTACCACAATGATAGGGAAAATGTAAAACATTTATAAATATAACAATTAAAAAGGGTAGGGTTAAAAATCTGTCCAAATGCATGAAAAAAAAAACAACACAAGTTTACTTTATCAATTCTATCCCTCATGGTGAAATGTAATGTCCTTATCCATGTTCCAACCCCCCGCCCCGCTTCCCTCTTGCTCGATGGCTATGACCTCCCTACGCTGCAAGTGCCCACACTGCGGTAGGCGGGTACAGAGCTACCTGCACTGTAAGCACTTTAGCAGAGCAGAGGTCCTTCTCAAAACAGCAAGCCCCAAGCCCCTGTCGCGTCCCTCACCAGCGCTGTGGACAGTCTGAGGATGGACAGCAGGGTCCTGGCGGAGGGGGTGTCCGTCCTCGTCTCCATGTTTGCCACTGTGATGTAATCGGGCAGGGATTCTGGGATAGCGGGCTGGCGTCGCTTACAGAGAGCCATGTAGCGCCTGGGGAGAGAGGGAGGGACTCAGGTCCCAGTGTATGGAGTTGAACTGGGGGAGAGGTATACAGGTGCGCTAGGTTTCACCAATATGGTACACTGGTCCCAGCGAGGGGATGACCGCCTTGGGGATGGGGGCCTTGGAGCTGGGGGGGGGGGGGGGGGGGGGGGGGGGGGTGGGGGGGGGGGGGGGGGGGGTGCATTCAGTACAGGAAGGGTTATTGACCTGGTCTTTCCGTGTTATTGAAAAAAACTAAACTGAGTCAAGTAGACCAGCGTTTGGGCTCTAGTGCCTTCAGTGTCAGACACTCAGAGAGTCCTCCTATCGCTGCATGTACCCCCCCATCACTCACTCACGGGTCTGGATGTAGAGACGGCCGCCGGACTTGTTCCTGACTGGGGCACATGAGAGGATGAAGGACGGAGACTGGATCTGAGACGAGAGCCGGACTTGTTCCTGACTGGGGCACATGAGAGGAATGAAGGACGGAGACTGGATCTGAGAGAGAGAGAGAGAGAGAGAGAGAGAGAGAGAGAGAGAGATTTACACCTCGCTGTGGGGGGGGTGCAGAATAAAAACAGACAAATATTCAATCAAACACACAGCTTGCACCCCGAAACAAACATCTTGAGTACAATAAATAAGTCAATAAATATTTATATAAACACACAAGTAAAAAAAAAACATTTTAACATGATCCCTGTCAAATATACACAAATTATATTCTAACTGATTAAAGCCTGTTAATTGGGGCGTGTCACGTGTGCTGATCCATGCAAATTAACACAGTAACAGGATGACGTCACGCAGTTTACAAAAGGCAGAGTTACAACCCCGCAAAATAATAAACAAAAAAACACACAAATTAACAAAAACAACTAAACTATCATTTTACTTGATTAACTCAAAATTAAAATTATTTTTAAGGGTGCGGGGGTCCCGTTGGGTAAAAACCCATTGCCTGACACATGCGCATAACAATAATAATAATAATAATAATAATAATAATAATAATAATAGAGTTTAACAAACTCAGCGCGATCCAGGATTTAGGTTCGACTCAAATTTAAAATTTCTGCTTTTTTTTTTTTTTTTTTAATTAATCGATTCCCGTTCCCTTGTAAAACCGATCACCGAGACTAATTAAAAACGGGCTTCAAAACGAAACCAGTTCAAAACTTAAAAAAAAAAACACAAAACCAGTTCCTTCAAAGTCGTTATTATGGGAGAGACACATGAACTGAACGCTTCGCTGTTTTCACTTTCGCTATTATAAAATAAAATACACCCTTTGTGTCTTACCCCTGCTCCCTGATCTGATCATATCCACACTTTGTTGCACTTTGGGGAAAAAAAAAAGTGTATTTCCACCCGCAGCTTGGCTACTTTGTTGCACCGCTGCCCATTCAGACTTGTAAACAAAAACAAAATAACAAAAACAAAACAGAGCCGGGGCAAACTTTACAGAGAAGCAAATCACAAAACTAACTTCCCAGCTCGCTTTGAATTTCAGAGCTAACAATAGACCCCCCCCCCCGGCAACTTAAACTTCAACCCCCCAAAACTACTAAAATTCCTCCAATCGACCCCCGCTTTGAAATGTGGTAGTTACCTTAAAATCGACCCCCCCCCCCCCCCCCTCATATCAAGAGGGGGGCGGGCCGGGGCTGCGCTCTTGACCCCCTTTTCCTGTCTGTTGGGGGGTTGTTTTGTTTTGTTGTTGTTGTTTTTGCATCCTAGACTTGCCCCCGTGTTTATCAAGAGCCAACCCGGGCTTGTGGTTTTTTTTCGAGTTTTTTCTTCCCTAATTCATCTTCCTTTGCATCGGCCTGTCCGGGTTGGTGACTTTTTTTTTGCACAACCCCTGAATTTGCCCCAGTTTATCTTGGTGCCAAACCCTCTGATGGGTTTTTTGGTTTTTGCCCCCTCCAGGAGCGGATTTAGTGTTGGGGTTTGTAAACAAAAGAGAAGCATATGGCAGAGCGGGCAGGCGTCCGCAGGGGGGGTGGCTTCCGGTAACCTCGTCCTTCCCGTAAAATAGACCCTCCTGCATTGGGGTAGGCTTTATAATAAGATCTCAGGTCCATCTATCACCGTCTGTGAAATTGAGGACACTGGGTATTTCGGTCCAGTAGGGGGGAAGTGAGAACTCTTTGGGTAAACACCCCTGAATTTGCCCCACTGCCCCCCCTCCCTGGTTTTTGCCCCCTCCCCGCGGATTTAGTGTTGTTGTAAACAAAAGAAGCACATGGCCGCAGCGCCTCACAACCACCCGCGGGGCTTCCGGTAACCCTCCGCCGCCCGTCAAATAGACCCGCCTGCACTGGGCTGCTTTATAATAAGACTCAGGTCCATTATTCACACGTTTGTGAAACTTGAGAAACTGGGTAATTTTTTTTTTTTTTTTTCTTTCGCGATGGGTAATCCAAAGCAGCTTTCGTTATTCTCAAGCAAGTGCTGCGGATCGCTTGCAAGATAGTGATCCCTTATCCAGGCAGCGCAACCCTGCCAAATAGTGGGTCTGCGTCTGACGTCAGGACGCAATCCAACCCCCCCCCCCCTGATCGCTGTGTTTTGCAAGCATCAGTTTGAACTCAGGTGTTTATCCCTTATCCAGGCAGCCGCAACCCTGCCAAATAGCTGGGTCGGACTCTGTCTGGACGTCAGGATCTATACATTTGCAATCCATAACCCCCCCCCTCGTGCATGTGGGCGAATAGCTAGCCAAAGACTAGCAGAACAACAGCATCCAACCCCCCAAACTCGAAAGCAAATGTACAGGGCAGGGTAAATTACACAGCATCCCTATGCACAGTTCATTAGAGTCTAGCAGTGTTATTATTATACACAGCATCCCAGTTCATATTCTAGCAGTGTTATTATAATACACAGCATCCCAGTTCATATTCTTTTAATACACCCAGCAGTCAAATAGTACATATTTAGCATGTGAGTTATTTTAACGTGTGTGTACAGTCCCAGTTCTATATTCTACAGTGTTATTTTTCAATAGTTTCAGATTCTAGGGGGGGAGTTCTATTCTACTAGCAGTGTTATCTATAATACACAGCATCCTGTTGTTCATATTCTAGCAGTGTTAATATAGCAAACCCCCCCCCACCCAACCCCCCCCCCCCACCCCCCCCCCTCCATCCATCCCAAAGATTCATATTCTAGCGTGTGGGGGGGCGCTTATAACTAAACCAGCATCCACCAGGTTCATATTCTAAGCAGTGTTATAAACATAAATTCGAATTCCGGCACTCACCAGTTCATATTCTAGCAGTGTTATTAATTATACCAATCACAGTATCAGTCCATCCCAGCCATTTCGAGGACAGCAGGGTACTATAATACCACCAGCATCCAGGTCAGAGTATTTGTTCTAGCAGTGTTTTATAATGAAAACAAACACATCGCAGTTTATTTTTCGCCTAGATCCAGTGTTAATTAATCGATTTGTCGACCCGGCGTTTCCCAGTTTCTTTTAGTGGGTTATTAATAAACATGGTCTATTTTAGCAGTGTACTTGTAATACCACAGCATCCCAGTTCATATTTTATAGCAAGTGTTATATTATAATACACAGCATCCCAGTTATATATTTCTAGCAGTTGTTATTACATAAGTACACAGCATCCCAGTTCATATTTTTCTAGCAGTGTTGATTATAGTGAATACACCCATAAAGCCCACAGTCCCAGTTCATATTCTAGCAGTGCTTATCTATTCAATACACAGCCAATAACCGCAGAGTTCCCAGTTCATATTCTAGCAGTGGTTATTATAACACATCAGCAGATAGAGTTCTTTATTGCAGTGTTACTATTGACTTGTACACAGCGCATCCCAGTTAAATATTGTTGTTCGTAAAGGGTGTTCAAAGTATTCTAGCAGTGTTATTATACACAACATCCTAGTTCATTTTTGTATTCTAGCAGTGTTATTATTATAGACGGCATCCCAGTTCATATTCTAGCATTGTTATTATAATACACAGCATCCCAGTTCAGATTCTAGCAGTGTTATTATAATACACAACATCCCAGTTCATATTCTAGCAGTGTCATTATTATACACAGCATCCCAGTTCACATTCTAGCAGTGTTATTATAATACACAACATCCCAGTTCATATTCTAGCAGTGTCATTATTATACACAGCATCCCAGTTCACATTCTAGCAGTGTTATTATAATACACAACATCCCAGTTCATATTCTAGCAGTGTCATTATTATACACAGCATCCCAGTTCACATTCTAGCAGTGTTATTATAATACACAACATCCCAGTTCATATTCTAGCAGTGTCATTATTATACACAGCATCCCAGTTCACATTCTAGCAGTGTTATTATAATACACAACATCCCAGTTCATATTCTAGCAGTGTTACTATAATACACAGCATCCCAGTTCATATCCTAGCAGTGTTATTATAATACACAGCACCCCAGTTCATATTCTAGCAGTGTTATAATTATACACAGCATCCTAGTTCATACTGTATTCCAGCAGTGTTATTATTATACACAGCATATATTATATAAGGTCAGTACAAATCTGAGTTATGTTTCTAGCATTAAGATCCCACAGTTCATTATATATAGCAGTGTTACATATAATATCACAGGCATCCCAGTTCATCATTCATCTAGCAGTGTTATTATTATACACAGCATCCCAGTTCATATTCTAGCAGTGTTATTATTATACACAGCATCCCACATATTCTAGCAGTCCACAGCATAGTTCATATTGTATTCTAGCAGTGTTATTATAATACACAGCATCCCAGTTCATATTCTAGCAGTGTTATTATAATACACAGCATCCCAGTTCATATTCTAGCAGTGTTATTATTATACACAGCATCCCAGTTCATATTCTAGCAGTGTTATTATTATACACAGCATCCCAGTTCATATTCTAGCAGTGTTATTATAATACACAGCATCCCAGTTCATATTCTAGCAGTGTTATTATTATACACAGCATCCCAGTTCATATTCTAGCAGTGTTATTATAATACACAACATCCCAGTTCATATTCTAGCAGTGTTATTATTATACACAGCATCCCAGTTCACATTCTAGCAGTGTTATTATAATACACAGCATCCCAGTTCATATTCTAGCAGTGTTATTATAATACACAGCATCCCAGTTCATATTCTAGCAGTGTTATTATAATACACAGCATCCCAGTTCATATTCTAGCAGTGTTATTATAATACACAGCATCCCAGTTCATATTCTAGCAGTGTTATTATAATACACAGCATCCCAGTTCATATTCTAGCAGTGTTATTATAATACACAGCATCCCAGTTCATATTCTAGCAGTGTTATTATTAATTTACAAGCATCCAGGTTCATATTCTAGCAGTTGTGTTAACTGCATTCCCAGTTTTTCAGCAGTGTTACTTAATAAATGTTCATTTCTAGCAGTTATTATGTAATTATTGCGAAATTAAATACAAGCTAATCTTTTTTTTCATAATAGCAGTGTTATTAATAAATGCTAAAATAATAATAATAATAATAATAAGGGTTATAATAATAATAAATCTTCTAGGGGTAACAAATAATAAATAATAAATAATAATAAAAATAATGATAAAATTCAGTACCGCGCAGGGTCGGAGAGAATGCATTACATCTCGGGGGACGCTATAATGACCCGCCACTCCCTCTCTCTCTCTCTCTGCCTCTCTACCCCTCCGGCTTCTCCATTCTGCTATTAAACTGAAGCTGCCCGTGTAAGCTATTGATTTTGTGACAGCCTGCTTCATCTTACCCCTCCTCGCTACTTCTCTTTCCACCCCTCCCTTCACTCCCTCCACTCGTCTCTATCTCTTTCTCTCAATATATAATAAAATATTCGAGTTGGGTTTTTTTTTAGACCAATTCACAACACAGACAGTCGTTTATTTTTTTGCAAAAGCAATTCCAGTATTATTACAGTAACACATGCTGTTCCTCCTCCCTCCTCTCCTCCCTCCTCTCCTCCTCTCTCCTCTCTCCCTCTCATCTCTCTCCTCCTCCCTCCCCTCCTCCTCCTCCCCTCCCCTCTCTCCCCTCCCCTCTCCTCCTCTCCCTCTCTCCCCTCTCCCCCCTCCCCTCCTCTCCCCCACTCCACTCCTCCCTCCCCCTTTCCCTCCCCTCTTCCCCTCCTACATCTAGCTCTCCCATTAGATCGATGTTGGTGTGCATTACAGGTCAGAGACAGCCCAGCTCGAGTGCAGCTGGGTCGACAGAGTGTCAGGCTCTCTCTCCCCCCTCCCCTCCCCGGGGTTATTATGTGTGTGTGTGTGGGGGGGGGGGGGGGGGGGGGATGGATTGATGTGGTGATTGATCTTTTCAATGCCCTGTGTCGTTTTGTACTGGAAAAAATTGCCCTACTGTATATTGGGAGTGACCCTGACACACTGGGACCACTGACACACACACACACACACACACACATTGACACACACACACACACACACACACACACACACACACACACACACACACACACACACACACATACATAATTACTATATTATTAACGCATTATTGTATTATTGTATTATTACAAAGTCAAAATAAACACCAATAACCTGAGCTCGTGCTGGGGCTGTGTTCTGATACCCGGTTCACACTAGGACCCTTCGGAACCCCCCCCCCCCCCCCCCCCCCCCCCAACACACACCCCCCCCCCCCCCCCCCCCCCCAAACACACACTACCAGCCCGTCTCATTGTTCAGAGTGTGTGCTCCCTCTGGAGAGAGAGGGGGGGCTGGGGAAGGGGGCGGGGGGGGGGTCAGTGATTACATGTGATATAGAAGCTGCACACCAAGCAAGGCAGCGCATACTGCGCGGACAACTGGCGTTTTATCTTGAAAGATTTTTACAAATCCTTATCTATATCTATATACCTTTTAATTAAAATAACCAGTCAAAAGAGAGAGGGGGAGAGATCTCTCTAGACTCTCTATGAGGACTCTGTCTGTGAGATAGACAGATATAGAGAGAGTCTGACAGATACACAGACAGAGAGACAAAGAGAGAGAGAGAAAGCGGCCGGGGTTCGAGTCTCGCCGGTGTTTTGCGCTGCGTTGTCCCGGGCCGGTCTCTGGCTGCGATGGAGCGCCTCCTCTTCGCCTCTCCTCCCACACGCAGATCTTTCCTCTCCTCGGTTCCCTTCATCCTCTGTTTTCTTTGCACGTCTGGCTGGGGCGACCCGCGGAGCCGGAGCTGCAGCGAGGTGCGGCAAGCCTACGGGGGGAAAGGTTTGAGCCTGGACACGGCGCCTCAGACTCAAATATCTGGCAAGTCAAGCGGCCGGGACGGGAGGGGACGGGAGGGGAGGCAGTTTGCAGCACGGGGGTCTCTAACAAAAGAAACCCGACGCTACAAACCTTTATCTTCAGTCTAATTGTATTTTCTACTAGAGCTGTAATTATTATTATTATTATTATTATTGTTGTTATTATTATTATTATTATTTTAAGCTACACATTTCTTGCGTACGCAGTGTATTTGGAAAGCCTTTGTTTCGGTAACCGGTCTCTCCGTTATCCCTGATACTCTGTGCTACAGTCCTAGCTCGCTGTTGGAAACGGGTCGGGTATGTGTTTATCTGAACGCCCCATTACGCCCGGAGAAATGCACAGAGCGTGTGTTTTATTTGTTTTAATCGCCCTTATCTATCAATGTGTTTTAAAATAAAAAAAGTGTGATAAAGGTAATCAATACCACCCTCAACGGGGCTAGCCGCTGAGGAAATCACTCAGCATAATGAAATGTTTCAGTAAAAGGTTTTTTTTTTTTTTCTTGGAAGATTAATACAGTTCAAACCCATCTTTTTAACTCTGTATAATTTCAACTCTGACTCTGAGTCTCTCCACCCTGTTCTGCTCGTGACCTCTTGAACCCTAACCTAAAGCTTCCGCTCTCCAGCCCTGACGTGTGAACTCTGACCTCTGATCTGCACGGGCCTGGTCTGAGTTGGAGGGGATTTGAAACCGGGAAGGGATCAAACCGCTATGGAACAGGAGTCTTACACAGTTCAAGAGTCTGGAGAACAGCCTGTCTCCTCTCCTCTTTGTGTGTGTGTGTGTGTCTCAGTGTGTGTGTGTGTGTGCATGTGTGTGTGTGTCTGTGCACCATCTCTCCTCTCCTCTGTGTGTGTGTGTCTGTGCACTCCCTCTCCTCTCCTCCTCTGTGTGTGTGTGTCTGTGCACTCCCTCTCCTCTCCTCTCCTGTGTGTGTGTGTCTGTGCACTCCCTCTCCTCTCCTCTGTGTGTGTGTCTTAGTGTGTGTGTGTGTGTGTGTGTGTGTGTCTCTGTGCACTCCTTCTCCTCTCCCTGTCTGATCCGGTTCTCAGGGACCATGTTCCTCTGACTGATTCCTTGGAGCGCGATCGGAAAACTGAGAGTCCTGCGGGCCGGGGAGCAGGTGGCGAGAGAGAGAGAGAGAGAGACAAAGAGAGAAAGAGAGAGAGGGAGGTAGAGGGAGAGGGAAAGGGGAGAGAGGGAGAGGCAGAGAAAGTAATTATTGATGCTTTATTGGAAGTCCCATCCATCCCTCCCTGTCTCTCTCGGAATCCTGGCATTTCAAAGACCTGAGCATTGCTGGAATGCACCACCTGACTTCTGCAGGGGGGTGGGGGGGCTCACCTGTGCCGACGCAGAATGGACCGCCCCGCGCCAGACCACACACGCTAATTAGACCTCGTCTGTGTTTAAATTAATATTAATTTATTGAACAAGGGTAATATTTAACATAGCTCAGAAAGACATTTCCCTGGTTAAGCGCGAGAGGCATAGGGTGGGATTCGTGTTGCAGTTTTAAGAGAATACTGGCAGTCTCGCCTCTCTGATTGGCCGGTGCCTCCCCTCTCTGCTCTCTGATTGGCAGGAGAGCACCTGCGGACCTGCCCCCAGGACTACACGTGCTGCTCCAGCGACATGGAGGAGGCGCTGTTGCGCCAGAGTGAGGCTGACTTCCGCAACGCCTTCGACCAGTCCAGCCAGTACCTCCTGACGACCTTCACGCAGAGACACCGCAAACTGGACGGTGAGGAGGGGAGGGGCCAGAGAGAGGGGGAGGAGCTAGAGAGGGAGGGGGAGGAGTTAGAGACACGGCAAACTGGACGGTGAGGAGGGGAGGGGCCAGAGAGAGGGGGAGGAGCTAGAGAGGGGGGGGAGGAGCTAGAGAGGGAGGGGGAGGAGTTAGAGACACGGCAAACTGGACGGTGAGGAGGGGAGGGGCTAGAGAGAGGGGGAGGAGCTAGATAGGGAGGGGGAGGAGTTAGAGACACTGCAAACTGGACGGTGAGGAGGGGAGGGGCTAGAGAGAGGGGGAGGAGCTAGATAGGGAGGGGGAGGAGTTAGATACACTGCAAACTGGACGAGGAGGGGAGGAGCTAGAGAGAGGGGGAGGAGCTAGAGAGGGAGGGGGAGGAGTTAGAGACACGGCAAACTGGACGGTGAGGAGGGGAGGGGCTAGAGAGAGGGGGAGGAGCTAGATAGGGAGGGGGAGGAGTTAGATACACTGCAAACTGGACGGTGAGGAGGGGAGGGGCTAGAGAGAGGGGGAGGAGCTAGATACACTGCAAACTGGACGGTGAGGAGGGGAGGAGCTAGAGAGAGGGGGAGGAGCTAGAGAGGGAGGGGGAGGAGTTAGAGACACGGCAAACTGGACGGTGAGGAGGGGAGGGGCTAGAGAGAGGGGGAGGAGCTAGAGAGCCGAGGGAGGGGGAGGAGCTAGGGAGGGGGAGGAGTTAGAGACACGGCAAACTGGACGGTGAGGAGGGGAGGGGCTAGAGAGAGGGGGAGGAGCTAGAGAGGGAGGGGGAGGAGTTAGAGACACGGCAAACTGGACGGTGAGGAGGGGAGGGGCTAGAGAGAGGGGGAGGAGCTAGAGAGGGAGGGGGAGGAGTTAGAGACACGGCAAACTGGACGGTGAGGAGGGGAGGGGCTAGAGAGAGGGGGAGGAGCTAGAGAGGGAGGGGGAGGAGTTAGATACACTGCAAACTGGGCGATGGGGGAGGGGCTAGAGAGAGGGGGAGGAGCTAGATAGGGAGGGGGAGGAGTTAGATACACTGCAAACTGGACGATGGGGGAGGGGCTAGAGAGAGGGGGAGGAGCTAGAGAGGGAGGGGGAGGAGTTAGAGACACGGCAAACTGGACGATGGGGGAGGGGCTAGAGAGAGAGGGGAGGGTCTAGAAAGGGGAAGGGGCTCTAGAAACAGGGTTGGGGGGTGAATTCTGGTTGAATAGAGAGAATTGACCCTGCTGGTGAATGCCTTGCTCTGCTCAATTGCATTTGTATTTTATTCAGAAAGTGTGACTCCTCCTCCTCCTCTCCCCCTCTCAGAGTTCTTCCGCGAGCTCATTGATGTCGCTGAGAAGTCGATGAATCAGATGTTCACGAAGACATATGGGCGTCTCTACACGCAAAACTCACGCGTGTTCCAGGAGCTGTACAAGGAGCTGCGAAGCTACTACACGGGTCAGTGTGTGTGTGTGTGTGGTGTGTCGTGTGTGGGAGCTGTACAAGGAGCTGCGAAGATGTACAGGGTCAGTGTGTGTGTGTGTGTGTGTGTGTGTGTGTGTGTGTGTGTGTGTGTGTTCAGTGTGTCTGTCTGTCTCTCTCCTCCAGGGGGCAGTGTGAGTCTGGATGATGTTCAGTGTATATTATGTTAGCTCTGTCTCTCTCCTCCAGGGGGCAGTGTGAGTCTGGATGATGTTCAGTGTATATTATGTTAGCTCTGTCTCTCTCCTCCAGGGGGCAGTGTGAGTCTGGACGATGTCCTGTCTGAGTTCTGGGCTCGTCTGTTGGAGCGCATGTTTACTCTGGTGAATCCGCAGTACCAGTTCAGTGAGGATTATCTGGAGTGCGTCAGCAAGCACTCGGAGCAGCTCCGCCCATTCGGGGACGTGCCGCGCAGGCTCCGCCTCCAGGTGAGGAGGGGGGCGGGTTACTAACGGTTACGCGTGTTTGAGGGGCATTAGGGAGCTGAAAACGTAATTTTATATCGCAGACGCAATTGTGAAATAATTTTTAATAAGTTACCACTTCTAGATTTAACAGTACATATAAACAATTCGTTTTAATGATCTGTTTACATACAGACACACATGCATACACACATACATACATGCGTAAACATATACATACATGCATACGTACAAGGGTATCCCAGAATAGGGCTGTACAGATTCACCGTTTCAACTTTTACCAGAGCACGGGAACTGAATCCAAGAGAAACTGAAACTCTCTCTCATTCTCATGCTCTCTCCGTCCCTCCCTCTCTCTCTCCCTCCCTCCCCCTATCTCTCATTCTCTTTCTCTCCCCCTGTCTCTCTCTCTCTCATATTCTCTCTGTCTCTCTCCCCTCCCTCTCTCTCTCTCTTCTCTCTCTCTCTCTCTCTCTCTCTCTCTCTCTCTCTTCTCTCTCTTTCTCTCTCTCTCTGTCTCTCTCCCCCTCTCTCTCTCTCGTTCTCTCTCTCCAGGTCTCTCGTGCGTTCATTGCAGCTCGGGCGCTGGTCCAGGGTCTGGCGACAGGGAGAGACCTCGTGGGGCGCGCTGTCAAGGTATTGTCGTTCGTCGTCTTTTTGTTATTATTGTGTGTGTTGTTGTTTGTTTGCCTTGTTTGGCAGTGTTGTTGTTGTTTTGTTGTAGTGTTTGTGTTCTGCTCAGTTTAGCTCCGGTTCCTGATCACAGTGTGTCTCCCCCCACCCCACTCAGCTCACCCCCACTCTGGAGTGCAAGCGTGCACTCATGAGGCTCTCCTACTGCCCCCTGTGCCGGGGCCTGCCCTCCCTCAAGCCCTGCCACTCCTTCTGCCGCAACGTGATGAAGGGCTGCCTGGCCAATCAGGCGGACCTGGATTCAGAGTGGAACAGCTTCATTGGTGAGTGGAAGCCCCAAGGCCCACCCCTTCAGGGGAGACAGTAAGGGGGCAGGGTAAAAAAAGGAGGGACTGGGAGGGAGGGAAGCAGTGTGGCTCTAGTGGAGCTGAGGAGGGACTGGGAGGGAGGGAAGCAGTGTGGCTCTAGTGGAGAGGGACTGAGGAGGGACTGGGAGGGAGGGAAGCAGTGTGGCTCTAGTGGAGCTGAGGAGGGACTGGGAGGGAGGGAAGCAGTGTGGCTCTAGTGGAGCTGAGGAGGGACTGGGAGGGAGGGAAGCAGTGTGGCTCTAGTGGAGCTGAGGAGGGACTGGGAGGGAGGGAAGCAGTGTGGCTCTAGTGGAGCTGAGGAGGGACTGGGAGGGAGGGAAGCAGTGTGGCTCTAGTGGAGCTGGGAGGGACTGGGAGGGAGGGAAGCAGTGTGGCTCTAGTGGAGCTGAGGAGGGACTGGGAGGGAGGGAAGCAGTGTGGCTCTAGTGGAGCTGAGGAGGGACTGGGAGGGAGAGAAGCAGTGTGGCTCTAGTGGAGCTGAGGAGGGACTGGGAGGGAAGCAGTGTGTCTCCATTATATTAATTGGTTCTCTGGTGTATCCCCCCTCCTCCTCCTCTCCCTGTACCCCGCTGTGTGCCCCCTGGTTGATCTACAGTCCTGAAGTGTTTCTATCCCTGTGCTGATCAGTGGATGGATTGTGATTTGTGTTTTCCTCCCCTCTCTCCTCTCTCCCCCTGGCAGACTCCCTGCTGCAGGTCACTGAGAAGCTGCAAGGCCCCTTCAACATGGAGCTGGCGACAGACTCCATCGGAGTGAAGATCTCTGAGGCCATCATGTACCTGCAGGAGAACAGCGTGCAGACCAGCACCAAGGTGGGAGCGGACTGGGAGCACTGGGAGGGCAGCGGGAGGGGGTGAGGTGAGGCTCTGATCTCTCAACTCTGACCCCCCCCCCAGGTGTTCCAGGGGTGTGGCAGCCCGCGGCCGGCACCGGGCCGTTCCAAACGATCCCCGAGAGACGAGACGAAGCGGCGCTTCAGAACCTACACCCCCGAGGAGAGACCCACCACCGCGGCCCGGACCAACCTGGACAGACTGGTAAGACTGGGAGGACTGGGAGAGAGGGACGAGGGAGGAGACACAGGTTAATACTGGGAGGTGTTTTTTGGGGTGTTGACGCTGTTCTGTGTTTTGGGGTCCCCCCCCAGGCCACGGATCTGAAGGACAAGCTGAAGGCGATGCGCAGGTTCTGGGCGACGCTCCCCGACACACTCTGCAATGACGAGAGACTCAGCGAGGACCTGAGCAACCAGGAGCGCTGCTGGAACGGGCAGGGCAGGGGCAGGTGAGGGGAGAGAGAGAGGGGGGGGGGGGGGAGAGAGAGAGAGAGAGAGAGAGAGAGAGAGAGAGAGAGAGAGAGAGAGAGAGAGAGAGGGGAGAGAGAGGAGAGAGGGGAGTAGATGGGATAGGGAAGAGGTGGAGACATGAGTCTTGCCCCTGTCTCAGTGTCTGTCTTGCCCCTGTCTCAGCGTCTCTCTTGTCTCAGGTATCTGCCGGGGGTGACGGGGGAGGGGCTGGTGAATCAGATCAATAACCCTGAGGTGGAGGTGGACATCGCCCGGCCCGACAGCAAGACCAGGCAGCAGATCCTGCAGCTCCGCAGCGCCACCACCCGGCTGAGACACGCGCAGAGCGGCAGCGACGCAGACTTCCAGGACAGCAGTGAGTGACACACAGAGACACTGAGACACACACACATTGACACATGTGCAGAACAACACTGTCTTTCAGGACAGAGAGACACTGAAACATTGACAAGCACATTGAGACACAAAGATGCAGAGACACTCAGACACCCCCCCTCTTCTAACTTGTATCCCCCCCCTCAGGTGAGGACGGTAGTGGCTCCGGTTTAGGGGAGCGCTACAGTGAGGACTGGCCGGCCTCCGGACCCAACCTGTACAACCAGAACCCCAACTCTCGGGCCGGGCCGGGACAGGGCAAGCCCCCCCGCGGCCGGGACAGAGCCCCCAAGTGGACCCGACCGAACCAGCACCAGAACCAGGGCGACCGAATGCAGTCCGGAGCCCCAGGGCTGCAAAACAGACCTCCCCTGGTGCTGCTGCTACTGCTGCTGGCGCTCACTGCCATCTACTGGCGGTAAGACAGCACTGCGCCCAGCCAGCCCAGCTTCCTTCAACTAACAGACCCCCCCCCACATTGCAGAGAAGTTTGAACCAGTCGAGATTTTAAATGCATTCATACTGTGAGCTTAATAACAATAATAATAATAATAATAATAATAATAATAGACCTTTTTGGTCTTCATTTTTTTATGTAGTGGATAATTTTTTTATTGTATTATTATTATTAATTATAATCATTAAAAAGGTGAATTCATTTTACGACACATGCATTTTTGGAGTTGGAAGGGAGGGGGGGTCCTGAAGGTGCTTAGTTTCACCCGAATATGGGGGGGTCGGGTGGGCCCCCCCCCCACCAGTTTTTATTTGGGGGTGGGATTTTAAATGACAGTGAAAATGGTTTTGGAAGGGGGGGGGGGCTGGGGGAGGGGGGGGGGGGGGTGGAGGTGTTACTGGAACAAATTTGCAACTCCGCTGACGCTGGGCCCTAAATTCGTTTTGTAATGCGTGCAACAGTTTTAAAATAATGTCTGAAGACTTCGGCTCACCTTGGGCCTCTGATACGCACACGGTGTGTCGCGCGAGCTACTCCATACCGAAGGCACTCCATAACGTGTAATCCTGATTTTTTTTTTTTTTTTTTTTAATAAATCCAAAAAAGCACAACTTGTATGATTTAGTGTTATAATTGTTTGTATTATTGTTCCCTGTATGTATACATATCTGTTGTTGTTTTTTTTTTTTTTTTTCTCGAGACATGTGTATGTAAACCAATAATTTGTATTTATTTATTTTATTTACTTTTTGTTTTTAATTTATTGAGTGCAACCATGAAGCGACAATATCGATCCCCTCAGATTGAACGAAACCAAACACTTCTTTTTTTTTTTTTCATTGCTGAAAATGTACTGTGAGATTTCTACTTGGCACGCAGTGCCACCTAGGGGCTGAATGTTGAAACTGCAGCTTGTATGTATTTGATTGAGATTTTTGACACAAAATTGCCACCGGGTGCCACAAATCTTACATCGGCTCTTACATCGTCCCTGCTTCGCTGCTGTGGAGTGACGATGGGTTTTGTTATTATTTGCTGATTTGTACGTGTGTTTTTTGCGCTCTAGTCCGACGAACAGGCTGCGGGGCTGGTCATGCAGATGGTGCAGGCAGCCTGCCGGGACAGGGAGCCTGTCCTGAGGGCTGATCAAGCACACACTGTTACTGTATCATTTCAGAAGTTGTACTGTCGCTAGCTGCCGTATCACGTGTGTGTGCGTGTGTGTGAAATACACACTGTAGCTCCTGCCCCATGAGATCCGATGCATTCCCTCTGTCTCTCTGCCCCCCTCTAGTGGTGGTCTGAGGATCACGCCTACATGGTGACTGTATCCGGGCAGAAAGTGTTTGTGGTGACCCGGTAATCGCCTAGGAGACAACGAGGGGAGAGCCAATCGCAGCCTAGGGGTCTTGCCAGGCCTACTCACTCACTTCCCTGATTGGCTGTTTGTTTTAAAGGGGGGCGGGGCTATGTGACCAGACTTTATTGCAAAAAAAGGGGCTGGAGGAGGCGGGCTTGAAATGCCTGCTTTCTTGTTGAAGCGTATTGAGGAGGTGGGTGGAATTAGCGGGGTTTATGAATTTACCTTAAATCACAAGCATTGCAAAGTATCTGCATTTTCTGTTGTATTAATAAATCTGTGATAGGAACATGAGATGCCTGGTCTTGTCTTTGGTTAGGGAGGCAAATGTGTTGAATGTGTTGAGGTCCTCTCGGAATATGTGGGCGGGGCTGCGGTTCTGCAGGATGGTCAGGTAGCCGTGCTCTCGAACCTCAGCCTTCTCCACATCGTGCTTCCACACGGTCACTATGATCTGCAACACACACACACACAGGGCAATGCACACAGGGGGCAATGCACATGCACACAGGGCAATGAACCAACGCCACCCACACTCACCACAACCACACCCAACCCAACCTCAACCACACCCAACTCATCGGATTGCGCGACGTCTACAGAGAGAGAGAGAGAGAGAGAGAGAGAGAGAAAGAAAGGGACAGAGAGCAGTTTATGTTCTTTTCTAACAAAATGCTGCTGACTGCAATTTGTGATCAATAAATAAATGTGTTGAGATGGATTAAAAGGGGATGCGAATTGCAACTGATTTTAATACGCACAACGTACACAATCTGCACGCACATACATTCGAATAAATCCATAAATAAATCCAGTGGTTTTGGAGGAAGTTGGCGCCCTCTGGTGGTGGTTTACGATACAACACAAAGCCATTGCTATCGGTAAAGCAGAAATCTCTTGATTGCAGAAGGGAGCGGTAAGCTTTCAGCCGCTGTCTCCACCTCGGTCCCCACGGAGCGGCGCACGACTCGTCTGGAGAGGTCCATAAGCGGCTGGGGCTGGCCTGGAGAAAACAACACACACGGTGAGGCAGGAACGCACAGCAGACTGATCCAGTCCAGGTTTTACTAGCAGCTTGATCAGCCCACAGTGTGTCTAGGCGACAAGCCCAGCTGCTTTTATTAAACTCCTAGTGAAACCAGGACCGGATCGCACCGCGATGCAAGGGGAGTCTCAGTTCCAGCGGCACCTCTCGTTTCTACTCACGCTGCATCCCGTTGAGGTAACAGATGCCAATCTCACAGCCCCCCCACACGGCGCTCACGCTGGGGTAAAATGCCCCCCTCCCGAGTCCTGCAAACGCCGTGCCAAGGTAGTGTCTGTCCACCGCGAAGCCCAGGGTCCCTGCATCCGCGTCCAGCACCACAAGCACGGCGTCGGGCACGGCAAGCGGCGACCGGGCCGGCCCCGCCAACGGGTATGTACCGACTTTAGCCCCTCCGTGGTGGAGTTCATTCCTGCCGATCTCCCAGCCCCACGATCCACCGTCGCCGCCGACCAGAGCGGTAAAACCGGGAGCCTGCAAAGCACCTCCGGCGGTGGAGACCCCGACCACGGCGTGGGATCCGCGCTGCCCTGCCGGCCAGTTTATTTCCCAGACGTGGAGCCCGGTGGCGAACCCTTCTTTCCCCCGGATCGAGTCCGTGCTCCACGGCACCGGGCTGCGCTTCGCCGTGAGCCGGTCGGCGGAGACGGAGAAGTTGGCGGAGCAGGCGGAGGGGTTCCAGCCGTGGCGCACACGCTCTTCGAAGGAGACCCGGGGCGAGTCCAGGATCGTCGCCAGGCGGGCGCAAGGGGACACCCGCATTGCCCGCAAATCTGACCCGAGATCTGTGTGTGGCGGGTCTGCCAGCCACGACCGAAACGCTTTGAATAAAGAAAGACCCATTTTCCTTTGCTTAAATTATTATTATTATTATTATTATTATTATTATTGTTTGTCTTAGTGTGTGTGTTTACGAGGCAGTGCAGGCGAGTCGAAGCACTCACATAGTGAGTATAACTGAAGTAGGTATTTATCCTGGAAAAAAAAAAAAAAACAGAAAAAAAAACACGTTTTCAGTTTCGTTATAGTTTACGCAGAAGAAATATTTCAAATAGCAAAGTTATTCAAGTTGGAAACCTTTGCTATTATTTAAAAATTAACAAGGCAAATTTTGAGGTTAACGTTGCTTACGTTAATTCCGTACTGCAATTCTTCGAGGGGCAACAATATTGAAACGGCCCGTCAGTTGAGGTCTGGTTCGGGCGGTTGAGGTGTGAGGGGATCAGCGAGGATCGCAATCAAAATGAGACTCCCGCTGCACAGCGGTGTGATCCAGCCCTGCTTTCACTAGGAGTTATTAATAATGGAACTCCCGCTATATTATTTGTGATCCAGTCACGGCTTTCACTATCGAGGTCAATTATTATCTGAGAGGGCGAACGTGTGTCGTCACCACTAGGTGGTAGGAGGACGTTAGGACGAAAGTGATCGAAATTATTAGTCGGAGGGGGCGTACGTGCACAGCAGTTTGATCCATTCCTGAGCTTTCACTAGGAGTTTAATAATCAGACTCCCGCTGCACAGCAGTGTGATCCAGTCCTGCTTTCACTAGGAGTTTAATAATAAGACTCCCGCTGCACAGCGGTGTGATCCAGTCCTGGTTTCACTAGGAGTTTAATAATCAGACTCCCGCTGCACAGCGGTGTGATCCAGTCCTGCTTTCACTAGGAGTTTAATAATCAGACTCCCGCTGCACAGCAGTGTGATCCAGTCCTGCTTTCACTAGGAGTTTAATAATCAGACTCCCGCTGCACAGCAGTGTGATCCAGTCCTGCTTTCACTAGGAGTTTAATAATCAGACTCCCGCTGCACAGCGGTGTGATCCAGTCCTGCTTTCACTAGGAGTTTAATAATCAGACTCCCGCTGCACAGCAGTGTGATCCAGTCCTGCTTTCACTAGGAGTTTAATAATCAGACTCCCGCTGCACAGCAGTGTAATCCAGTCCTGCTTTCACTAGGAGTTTAATAATCACACTCCCGCTGCACAGCAGTGTGATCCAGTCCTGCTTTCACTAGGAGTTTAATAATCAGACTCCCGCTGCACAGCAGTGTGATCCAGTCCTGGTTTCACTAGGAGTTTAATAATCAGACTCCCGCTGCACAGCAGTGTGATCCGGTCCTGCTTTCACTAGGAGTTTAATAATCAGACTCCCGCTGCACAGCAGTGTGATCCAGTCCTGCTTTCACTAGGAGTTTAATAATCAGACACACCTGAGCTTGTTGCCTAGCCACACTGTGGGGCTGATCAAGCTGGTAGTAAAACCTGGACTGGATCACACTGCTATGCAACAGGAGTCTCATTCCCATCCACACAAATAATCAGGGGTGCGAGGGGAAGGGGCAACACACGCGTACAGAAAAATGAAAACATGTTCAACGTAAATAAATAAATGTGAAGCTAACACCGCAGCCGAGCGCGTTTCAACAGTACAGCTCTTTGAAGAGAGGCTTGCTAGCAGGTCGAGGGAAGGGCTGTCTTGGTTTTTCATACCTGTGTCTTTGAGGTCCCTGGTTCGTCCCTGGCTCACCTCTCTGCTCTGCATTCGCCGGGTTGAGTTTCCAAAGCACGGTTGTATTTATTCTCTCGTTTTGCTAGTTTTTTTTTTTTTTTATCTCTCAATACATTCCGTACCATGTTTTGTTTGTTCTCTGTTACACGGAGTGACGTGATAAGCGGCTGCAGTGACGTGCGTGGACGGGGCTATGACGTCATTCACATCGCCGCCGGTGTCTTCTTTTTTTTTTTTTTTTTTTTTTTTTACTTTTTTTTTTTTTTTTTGTTACTTGAATTTTAGCAAAAGGTTTCTCTCAATAAAAACAAATTTTTTGAAATTTTTTTTTTTTTTTTTTTTTTTAAAAATCACTTATTTTCTTTTTTTTTTTTTTTTTTTACCTATAAATTTAAGATGCAAATTCTACCACGGAGATAACCAGGGGCCACATTGAAAAGAAAAGTGTCAGGTACAGGCCATGGCCGATGTACCATTTTTTTTTCCTTTAAAGGAAAGCTTGCATGTGTTAAGATTATTGTTTATTTTGGAAATTAAACCGTTTAATTTTGCTGCAGCGACGTGTGGCACATATATGCATATATAGGGTTGGGGGCGGGGGGGGGGGTGGGGGTGTTTTTTTACTTTTTTGGTTGACTATGCAATAGCGGAACGTTTTTTTTTTTTTTATATGAAGTATAATGTTAAAACAAAATCCAATATGTTGCAGGCAAAACGTTTTGCCTTGTGTTTTAAAATTATATATATATATATATATATATATATATAATATTACATTATATATATATTATATAGTATATATGTGAACCCAGGTGTACTCATGTTGGTCACCCCGGTTGTACACACACACACCACACACCACACACACACACACACACACACACACACACACACACACAACAACACATGTGATCCTAATTCGGAGCGTGTAATCCTAAGGTTGTACAGCAGCTGTAAGATCATTCCAGAGAGGCGCTTTGTCTCTCTTCGTTGTACAGCAGCTGTAATGCCGCGGAGTGTCCAGCAGGTGGCGAGCACTACTATACAATGCATGTGTTCGTTGTTTTTGTAGCGATGCTTTAGATGTATGCATTTCTAACGTAGGTGCAATCAGTTTATTTACCATCCCTCTCTGTGCTTTACAATGCTTCCCTGTGCTTTACCAGACCTCTCTGTGCTTTACAATGCTCCCCGATGCTTTACCAGACTTCTCTGTGCTTTACAATGCTTCCCTATGCTTTACCAGACCTCTCTGTGCTTTACAATGCTTCCCTATGCTTTACCAGACCTCTCTGTGCTTTACAATGCTTCCCTATGCTTTACCAGACCTCTCTGTGCTTTACAATGCTTCCCTATGCTTTACCAGACCTCTCTGTGCTTTACAATGCTTCCCTATGCTTTACCAGACCTCTCTGTGCTTTACAATGTTTCCCTATGCTTTACTAGACCTCTCTGTGCTTTACAATGCTTCCCTATGCTTTACCAGACCTCTCTGTGCTTTACAATGCTTCCCTATGCTTTACCAGACCTCTCTGTGCTTTACAATGCTTCCCTATGCTTTACCAGACCTCTGTGTGCTTTGAAACTTTGATAAGAAACCATTCTACGAGAGAGAGAGAGAGAGAGAGATCAGATCAGATCTTCAACAATCAGGGACTGCACCAGAACAGGAAACAGATGGGCCGGTACCAAAACAATAGCCCTTTCTTCCTGTTTCCATTTTGCTGCGGGTCACAGGAAGCCAAGGGAGACTGTGCGCTGGCCGAAGCGGAGTGCAAACCCCCATTCTGCTGCTTTTGTGTGTTTCAGTTTGTAAGGTGAGAGACTGGAAATGCTTCAAGTTACCTTACATCTCTGTTAGAGACACTGAGCCCCCTGTCTTTTATTAATGAGTCATTCCGCAGAGGTGCTTATCCAAAGAGACTTCCAGAGACTGGGGGGGGGGGGGGGGGGGGGCATCATCATCAACTACTGCTGCTGCTGCAGAGTCACTTCCAATAGGACCTCGCTTGTTTTGCGTCTTGTCCGAAGGACGGAGCACAAGGAGGTTCAGTGACTCGCTCAGGGTCACACACACACACACACGCTCAGTGGCTTATCTGGGATTTGAATCTCCTGGAATCGAGCCCCCCTTTCTCTAGCCGCTGGACCCCCCCCCCCCAGCTGCGATTGATGGCATTTACCAAGCAGGGAGTCTGCGCCTGTCGGGAGGGCACTGAATTATTCACAGAGGCTGGAGACAAGGCTGGGGAGAGCAGGGACGATGCCAGCCTACACTTTCACACCTGCAAGCACTGCAACTGGAAATCTTTGGTCAAAATAGTTCTATTCGTGACCATTGTCTAATTTATTAAAGATTTTAATAGACCGTGCAGGCAATTCGTTTAAGAGACCCACACGCTGTAGACTTATGAGAAGACTTTTGAGAAGCAGTGCAGGTATATAAAGGAGATCAGGGACACATCTTGAGCTGCTAGATTTGCACACTGCTGTCCATACCCAGACTGAACCTGGTAGACAGTGCAGCCTTTTAGAACTGGAACTCGGAACCTCAGAACTGGCTCGGGGTTCTCAGAACGGTCTCGGTGTTCTTCATGAACCAGCCCCTATTAACTGCCTCCCAAAGCCTGCATTACACTGGGGGTCCACTAATAGGCTGTTGCTAGGCAACCCAGCCTCCGTTACTTTCCCTATAAACCCGGCTGAATAACTCTGGCAGGTGGATTGCCTCCGTTAGTTTGTGTTGTCCCTATTTGGGCGGTGGAATTTATACACAACTCTGGCAGGTGGATCAGCTGGCGGGGGGGGGGGGGGGGGGTTTAGGAGGGGGGGGCTGAGCTCGGTACTTCTGCACACACTGTGGGGGAGTGATCAAGCTCTTGGTACTTCTGCAAAAAAAAAAAGTTAAATATAAGTTGCACAGCAGTTTGAAGCAGTTCTTGGTTTTTAGTTTAAGAGCGAGGACGCCCAGCTGAGCTCGGTACTTCTGCACACACTGTGGGGGAGTGATCAAGCTCTTGGTACTTCTGCACACACTGTGGGGGGGGGGGGGGTGATCAAGCTGGCAGTAAAACCTGAACTGGATGAAACCGCTGTGTTTCACCCATTCCAAAACAGACTGAGGAAACTGACAGTCTGGGCGACCAGATCCAGCCTGCCAGCACATTTCAAACCCTGTTTTGCGCACCCTGTTGCAAAAATAAGAAAGTTAGCATTGTCTTTATTTGTGTCGGGGGGCAGATAAACCCATTGTTGTGTCTTAAAGGGCAGAGTTTTTTGAGTTCCGAGGGCCTGTGACACCACGTCTCTGACAGTAGCCCCGCCTCCCCTTTTGTTTTCCAGGTTTCTGATTGGCTGAGCGGCGGTAGGATCAGGGCGCCAGCTTCGAATTCGGGACGATGAGTGAACAGGAGCAGCTTCGCCAAGAGGCAGAGCAACTGCGAAACCAGATCCGGGTACAAGAGTCTAACACCTTGCCCCCTCTCAGTTCAAATCCCGGTTCAGCCACTGTCTGTGTGTGTGTGTCTTTGCACAAATTTGTTTCTGGATGTTGTCTGTGAGAGAGTGCGGTCAGCGTGTGTTTTGGGACCGGGTTTTGGTTTTTGTTTGTTGTTTTTCTCACCGCGCCCCTGCCCACCGATCGTGGGTGATCGCCGCACCTCTTGTGTGATTTTGTCAAGTTGTTCTTTTTTTCCTTGCCGCAGGATGCCAGGAAAGCATGTGGAGACTGCACATTGACCCAGGTGAGCGACTCTGTGACTAACAGCGCAGGGTTACAATGCAAGCTTCATATTGAAATAGTGTGGTTTACAGTCAGTGCAAATAGTAACACTGCTAGAATATGAACTGGGATGCTGTGTATTATAATAGCACTGCTAGAATATGAACTGGGATGCTGTGTATTATAATAACACTGCTAGAATATGAACTGGGATGCTGTGTATTATAATAACACTGCTAGAATATGAACTGGGATGCTGTGTATTATAATAACACTGCTAGAATATGAACTGGGATGCTGTGTATTATAATAACACTGCTAGAATATGAACTGGGATGCTGTGTATTATAATAACACTGCTAGAATATGAACTGGGATGCTGTGTATTATAATAACACTGCTAGAATATGAACTGGGATGCTGTGTATTATAATAACACTGCTAGAATATGAACTGGGATGCTGTGTATTATAATAACACTGCTAGAATATGAACTGGGATGCAGGCAGATAGGATCACAGAGAGTTATAGCTACAGTGTTAGCAGTGCAAGGGTAGGGCAGACCTTGATGGGATGAATCTTTGTGTTTTTGGTGTCGTGTCCCCCCCCCCCCCTCCCCAGATCATGGCTGGTTTGGACCCCCTGGGCAGAATTCAAATGAGAACACGACACACCCTAAGGGGTCACCTGGCCAAAATCTACGCCATGCACTGGGGAACAAACTCCAGGTTCCCTCTGATTCATACACATCTTCAGCTATGGACAAAAGCTTTCAATGAACTGATTCTACTGGCTATGACTACAGCTCCCAGCATGCACCGGCAGCAGTGGTGAGGGATGCTGGGAGCTGTAGTTCTTTATGCTGTGGTCTTGTCTGACAAGCAATACAGACCTCTATTTAGATACATTTTGTACAGTTCTGCTTAAACGTTTTGCATCATCATCCTGTAGAAATGAACTAATCTTGCTTCATAAAGTCGAAGTCGAACAAAAGCTGCTGGACGGGTTGTTAACATATTGAATTGCACACCCAGCGCTTTGTAGTTTTTCCATAGAACGAACAACTAACAAATTTAAAAAATATTTTGTAGTTTCTTTTGATTCCATGCTGTTGAATAAGATCTCTCGCTTTCTCTCTGCCTCTCTCCCTCTGTATCTTGCATACATACAGAGAGAGAGAGACTGCATACAGAGAGAGAAAGACTGCATACATACAGAGAGAGACTGCATACAGAGAGGGAGAGAGACTGCATACAGAGAGAGAGAGACTGCATACAGAGAGAGAAAGACTGCATACATACAGAGAGAGACTGCATACAGAGAGAGAGACTGCATACAGAGAGACTGCATACAGAGAGAGAGAGGGAGAGAGACTGCATATAGAGAGGGAGAGAGACTGCATACAGAGAGAGAGAGAGACTACATACAGAGGAGAGAGAGACTGACTGCATAGAGAGAGAATGCATACAGAGAGAGAGAGACTGCATACAGATCAGAGAAAGGTGTTAACCCATAGAGGGGGAGACTTCATATGTACAGGTTTTGCATTGTAACAGTTTGTCTCTCCTCCCGGCACAGTTCTTCCCGAACGGGAGCGCGTTTGCGACGGGTTCGGACAACGCCACGTGCCGCCTGTTCAACCTGCGCTCCGATCAGGAGCTCATGATGTACTCCCTCGACAACATCATTTGCGGGATCACGTCCGTCTCCTTCTCCAAGAGCAGCCGTCTGCTGCTGGCAGGATAGGACGACTTCAACTGACTTCAACTGACTTCAACCTGTGGGACTGCATGAAGGGGGACCGCGCCGGTACGGACCCCCAGGGACCCCTCGCTGGTCTATATAGAATGAACTCACTCAGCTTCATAGAGTCCAGTGAAAGCTGCTGAATAATGTTCCCTTGTTAACATATTGAATTGCACCCCCTCTGAATGACAAATCTAACATGAGATAACTACTGTTATGACTTCTGGTAGATTTATTTATTTTTCATATTTATCTTTTTGTAGTTTCTTGATTTAAATGATGCAAAACATTTGGCCCTGGCTGTGCAGTGCAATACAGTAAAGGTAATTTACCCCACCCCTCCTTTTTGAAGCTTATAAACAGGACGCTTCTCTGTCTGACGCTGGGTTTCGCGTTTCTTGTTTCAGGGGTGCTGGCTGGTCACGACAACAGAGTCAGCTGTTTGGGGGGTCACTGATGACGGGATGGCTGTGGCTACTGGATCGTGGGACAGTTTTCTGAAAATCTGGAGTTAAGGAAGAGACGGGGCACGCACACGCACACGCACACGCACACGCACACGCACGCACGCAGCATACAGACAGATACACTCTCTCTCACCATAACCAGAGAACTTTCTCACTTCACTTTCTCTGAACAAAATGAGGAGAAGAAGAGTCTTAACGGGTGAGGCTTTGAGAGGGGGGGGGGGGTCTGAACAGAATCCCCCCTCCCTCCCTCCACTGGAGATAAAATTAAATAATTTCACTTTTTTGAATGTTGATAAACAGGTGATTTTTTTTTTTTTTTTGGTCTTGTTTTTTTTTATATATATAAAGAAATTTGAAGTGGGGGGGGCGATTTTAATGAAGAAAAACACACACACACACACACACACAAAGATGAATAATTGCTACTAATTGACTTCTGTAAGACTAAAATTAAGCGGAGGGTATTATTTATTATTTATTTATTTATTTATTACAATTAGTGCGTCAAAAACCCCGGGGCGGGGTATGGTGGGTGGGGCGGGGATATGAGGGGAGGGGGTGGGGTCAGGGGGGCGGGCTCAGAGAGAGAGAAGGTTTTAATTCATTAATGTTGTGTTTAAATTATTATTATTTTTCTTTAAAAAAAAAATACATATATATCAAAATGCTGTGGGCTCTCTGTGCCTAGTCGTGAATCTATTTCAACTACACTGTGTTTCCAAAAACTTCCGAAAACTGTAAACGAAAATGAAAACCCCTGAATAATTTGCTCTTTAAAACAGTAGCGCAGATGCCGGGTTCGGCCACCAGGGGTCAGTATGCGCCAGGCCAAATTGGGTTAGAATAAAACCTTTTTTTTTAGCTGTTGTTTTGCCTCCTAAAACTGCAGAAGTATTTGGAGGGGAGGGTGCGGACGAGAAGGGAAAGGTGGTCGTGGTGAGGAATAATTGGTGTATTTTTTACAGTGTTCAACACACTCCCTCTCCTCTCCCTCCCCAGTTAAGAAATATATTATTTTTTTATACTCTTTTTTTTTTTTTAATGTATTGAAAAGGTTTTCATGTTTGATTTTTTTTTAAATTATTATAATTATTGTTTTTACCAGGCCTGCTGTCGTGTGATTTTTTTATTATTTAGTTTTCGTTTTTATTTTCTGTTGGTGGTGTTATCTACACCCTTATCCACTGTTCCTGTCATCATCATGATAGATGTGCTGGTTCGGGTTTAAACAAACAGTTTTTAAGACATTTTTAAGGTATAAAGGATTGGGTGACCCCCCCTCCTCGTCCCGCCCCGTGTGAGTGTCGTTTCCGTTCCTGATCACCTTCGAGTTTATACAGTGGTAACTGTACAGAATCACAGTCATCCGGTCCAGGTTTTACTACCAGCTTGATTAGTCTCAGTGTCTCTGATTAAACTCGCAGTAAAACCAGGAATGGATCACACTGCTGTGCAGCGGGAGTCTTGTTTCTATCTCTGTTTAACACACTGCGCTGGAGTGCAAACCTTTTACAATGCGTCAGATTACCAAAGTCGAGCTGAAGCCTAAAATTTTCGTGCAGAGCTGGATAATTATTCAGCAATAAGTTGCAGTACTGCGTTTCACCCAACAGAGGCCGCTAAATCACCTAAAAAGAGAGACGCACACACTTGCTGAATGGAGACAGCGTAGAACACACGCCCCTTTTTTAACCCTACAAACTAAGAACCAACGAACAGAAGGAAGAGACCAATTATGCATATAATAACGAGAGAGGTTTTCTTTGCCCAGTGCTTGGAAGGTATGTGTCAAAAGCTTCGTTAAATTGCCCCTCAGTATAATAGAGCCATTTTTGCCACTGGGTTATCGCTATCTCTCTGCATTGCCATTGAAGATCCTTTGGGAAGGGTATAGTTGGCACGCTGTGGTCCCATTCTACCAGCCTAGGCCCATTGTAGCTGCCATTGCCCCTCAGTGGATCGCATGGTGTTTTATAAATCTCCAAACTGAACCAGTGAACCCTGCGTCTATCAGACTCTGAAGTCTTTCATCATCTCATTGTAGCTGGAAAACCTGGAGTGGGATAATGCACCCCCCCCCCCCCCCCCCCCCCCTCCGGAGGCCCGGAGTTACAGTACGAGGGAGAACTGCTTCCTGTGTCAAGGAGGAGTTAAGAAAACATGTTTGTTGTTTTGAAGTTATCTACCCGAAGGGAACCCGCTAGCTCGCTCTTTACGCTGAGGCAGGTCGAGAGACGGCAAAATGTGACGCGACGGGGAGAGAAAACTAATTCCGGCCGCTGCTTCCTGGTACCGTGTCACTTCCTGTGCTGCGGGTAACGCTTACTTCTCATTCCGGTTGATCTCGCTCCGTTTTATCTCTTGTGTATCCGCTCAAAAATCCACCAGCCTCTGCTGCCCCCGTGCGGCCCAAGGCTGTCATTACAGCACGCTTTCCACAGCACGCTGCACTGTGTTGTACATTATATACAACATGGATATATTAGGATATACGTATTATTATTCAGGACTACAACATTGATAAGCTGATGGAGAAGAAAAAGAGAAACAGACTCCCTCTGCTCTGTGGCGGTGGAGCAGAGAGAGAGAAAGGGATGCTCTTATACTCTCTGAACAGCCTCCCTCTGCTCTGTGCTGGTGGAGCTGAGAAAGAGAGTCACCCGCTAGGAAAAGTTGACGAAAATAAACGTAGTCGAGGAAGCGCTTGAACAAAGCACTTCCTTAGGA
Organism: Polyodon spathula; assembly: GCF_017654505.1. Taxonomy (NCBI): domain Eukaryota; kingdom Metazoa; phylum Chordata; class Actinopteri; order Acipenseriformes; family Polyodontidae; genus Polyodon; species Polyodon spathula. Next base: position 629,699 of record NC_054581.1, on the reverse strand, counting down.
CAGTAAGCTATTTACATCCCATAGTGTCTGTCTGCTTGTCTCTCTGCGCGTGTATATATATCGCAGAAACACACTTAAAAATAGCACACGACCGCCCAGCGCTCGTCCCATTCTCTCACAGGAGGTGTGAACCGCACGTACCCACTCTGAGGGTGCAGTACCACCCAATCTCCACCAGGGGCCGCTGACGCTTCCCCAAACCCCCTCGCTTGTTTCAGAGTGAACTGCAGTGAAATTAATAAAGCACGGTGCTTTGAACAAAAGCCCTGCTGAATTATTTATTTATGTATATATTTATAGATACATTTTTTTATTATTGGCGAGTTCTAAGTTGGCTATCCCAACTGGTAATCTTGCAGGATCATTATCAGCCCCCCCACGTCGCGCGTATTGTTTCCCAACGCTGAGTAAACACGGGTTCCAACGCGCGGCCATGACATTGTGCCAGGAAAAGACCCGTTTTCTATTTATTTCGTTTTGTTTATGCATACGACAGTTTGACTGAGTAACCTTTCGCGCTTACTACGAGTTCCTAAATTAGGCATCCCTTCCTGGCTCGCTGACAGCCCCGCTAGCTGATCGGAGCCGTTGATGTCACAGGCGTCTTACCTTCCGCGGGTCAACACGCCGGCCGGCACGTATATCTGCAGTTTACGCAACGTCTTTCCATGGAATCAGCAACATTTTGCAATTAAAATAAACTCGACATTTATCTTGTTTTGTTTTTGTTTATTTCCAATCCTTTTTTTAATAAGCTACTTTAATAACCTGTCAAAGGGGGTGCATTTCCCATTGTATATATATATATATATATGTGTGTGTGTGTGTGCATGCAAACAAATTGGAAACAGACAACCCATTTATCTACGATGTTCTTAATGGTACAAAAACATGATACATGACATAAAAAACGATATGTAAATATGATATATTCAACTAACCAAACCCTTCCAGATTTGAATGGGCTGAATTATCAGCTTCAGCTAATTATGAATCATTAGCGGAATCTGTTTTACGCATGCGCAGTGCGAATGGTTGTACTTTTTTGCTTTTCTTTTCTTTTTTTTTTTTTTTTTTTTAAATAAATATCTATTTATCGTTTCGTCCAGTTTTTTTGCGGTGACGTGAAAACAAAAGCGCTTACCCCACACGAACTTTGCATGAACCCCCCCAGCGAGGAGGGGAGCCGTGGAGACGGCGGTCTGGACAGCGCGCGGCGTCTTGCTGCCTGCTTCATTGTGTTGCGCGGGGGATGTGCGCTGTCACAATCACGCTGACCTTAAAAAAAAAAACACCACCACCTCAATCAAACTGAAACGACCTTTAGAATTAAGGGAGAGAGTTATTAAAATCTTAGTCCGGCTTCAACAGAGCATAGGGAAGCATTGTAAAGCACGGAGAGGTCTGGCAAGGCATAGGGAAGCATTGTAAAGCACAGAGAGGTCTGGTAAAGCATAGGGAAGCATTGTAAAGCACAGAGAGGTCTGGTAAAGCATAGGGAAGCATTGTAAAGCACAGAGAGGTCTGGTAAAGCATAAGGAAGCATTGTAAAGCACAGAGAGGTCTGGTAAAGCATAGGGAAGCATTGTAAAGCACAGAGAGGTCTGGGGAAGCATTGTAAAGCAGGAAGAGGTCTGGTAAAGCGTAGGGAAGCATTGTAAAGAACAGAGAGGCCTGGTAAAGCATAGGGAAGCATTGTAAAGCACAGAGAGGTCTGGGGAAGCATTGTAAAGCACAGAGAGGTCTGGTAAAGCACAGGGAAGCATTGTAAAGCACAGAGAGGTCTGGTAAAGCATAGGGGAGCATTGTAAAGCACAGAGAGGTGTGGTAAAGCGTACGGAAGCATTGTAAAGCACAGAGATGTGTGGTAAAGCATAGAGAAGTATTGTAAAGCACAGAGAGGTCTGGTAAAGCATAGGGAAGCATTGTAAAGCACAGAGAGGTCTGGTAAAGCATAGGGAAACATTGTAAAGCACAGAGAGGTCTGGGGAAGAATTGTAAAGCACAGAGAGGTCTGGTAAAGCATAGGGAAGCATTGTAAAGCACAGAGAGGTCTGGTAAAGCATAGGGAAGCATTGTAAAGCACAGAGAGGTCTGGTAAAGCGTAGGGAACATGCAGAGGGTTGCCTTGACACTTTTTTTCCACGCGTCCAGATTGGTCCCCGAGGACCAATTTGAAGAGCCTCCGCGAGGAAGCCCCTGTTTCCGCTCCTAACCCTGACAAAACGTCCCACGAAGCCCAGCTACTCACTCACTTATTTGCTGTCAGAAACTCAACGCGTGCGATTTGTAGGTCACAGGCGCTTTTTAGTATATATTGAAAGGGGGGGGTGTAGGACGCCCTCTGAAGAGAGAGAAGGAGAGAGACAAAGACACACACACACACACACACACACGCACACACACACACACACACAC
>NC_054581.1:594781-624781 GCF_017654505.1 Polyodon spathula | reverse complement strand
CGGGACTCTAGAACCCGAACAGGACCAGGGTTCCAGAACAGAATCCTCAGGTCTGAACGGAACACCTTCGTCATTCAATTAATGACACGTAATAAAGCGTCATTGTATCGTACATACAGTTGTCTTTATGGAAAATATCTCCTCCGTGCGGTTCGGTTCATCGGTTACAAAACTGTGTAATTCTCGATTTTGTTTCGCACGCTTTTCTTATTTTACCGAGTCATCGAAGCCTCGCTGATTCAGCGTGACTTAATTAAAAAAAAATTTAAAAAAAAACACACACACACAAGTGAAGCGACGAAGAACATGATCTGACAAGTCACGCTTTCCATCGGAGTTCCCCCGTTCCCAGAATATAACGCTGCGTCATGATCCGGGGATCCCACTGTCAGCGGCGTCAGTTTGCAAATTAAACAAAACCACCCCAGAAAACTGCTGAATAAACAATGAAATATCAAAACTAACAAAACATCCCCCGATTTAGCAACGCCAAGCTGTCAAAATGAAAGCCAGCTGTGAGGACAAGGCGCTAGTCAGCAGCCGAGCTCAAGTGCAGCGTGTCGCCGGCTGGATTTTGGGAGCGGGCGGGCTTTTCACACGGTCTCTGTGTTTGCTGGCAGCCGGGTTTTAAACGTGATCACGCCGCTGCGTGTGAAGCGGGCAAGGGGCTTGCTTCATACACTCTCGTGTTGCAGATTCTGGCAGAGACACCGACCTCTAGCCCAGAGTTACTCAGCACTTTGCACAGCAATGAATGTGTTATGATATATATATATATATATATATATATAATATATATATATAATATATATATATATATATATATATATATATATATGATATTGAATGTATCTATTTATACAGACTCCTTTATCCCAGGGCGACCCACACAGGTGTCACAGGGCAGCGCAGGGTTACAATGCAAGCTCCATATTGAAACACAGTGTAGTTTACACTCACTGCAAATAACAACACTGCTAGAATATGAACTGGGATGCTGTGTATTATAATAACACTGCTAGAATATGAACTGGGATGCTGTGTATTATAATAACACTGCTAGAATATGAACTGGGATGCCGTGTATTATAATAACACTGCTAGAATATGAACTGGGATGCCGTGTATTATAATAACACTGCTAGAATATGAACTGGGATGCCGTGTATTATAATAACACTGCTAGAATATGAACTGGGATGCCGTGTATTATAATAACACTGCTAGAATATGAACTGGGATGCTGTGTATTATAATAACACTGCTAGAATATGAACTGGGATGCTGTGTATTATAATAACACTGCTAGAATATGAACTGGGATGCTGTGTATTATAATAACACTGCTAGAATATGAACTGGGATGCTGTGTATTATAATAACACTGCTAGAATATGAACTGGGATGCTGTGTATTATAATAACACTGCTAGAATATGAACTGGGATGCTGTGTATTATAATAACACTGCTAGAATATGAACTGGGATGCTGTGTATTATAATAACACTGCTAGAATATGAACTGGGATGCAGGCAGTTAGGGTCACAGAGAGTTATATCTGCAGTGTTAGCAGTGCAATAAAGCAAGGATAGCGCATCAGCTGTATCTATGTTTTGCTTATATCTATGATTCAGGAATGCATTACAGAATATTAACTGGGATGTTGTGGGGATAATAACACTAGGGTTAGAATATGAACTAGGATAATGCTGTGTATATTAAATAACACTGCTAGAATATGAACTGGGATGCAGGTTAGGGTTAGGGGTGGAGTCAAGGTCAGGGTTAGGGATAGGGTTTATATCTGCAGTGTTAGCAGTGCAATAAAGCAAGGATAGCGCATCAGCTGTATCTATGTTTTGCTTATATCTATGATTCAGGAATGCATTACAGTTATTATCGCTAGTTTTGGGGAGTTCACAGACATGAATATTGGGTTAATGCTGTGGTTGAAGCTATTAAGGTTAGGGTTAGGGTTAGGATTAGGGGTGGAGTTAGGGTTAGGGTTAGGTTAGAGTTATGGAGCTAAGGTTAGGGTTTAGGGTTAGGATTGGGGTTAGGGTTAGGGTTAGGGGTGGGGTTAGGTTAGGGTTAGGGGTGGAGTTAGGGTTAGGGTTAGGGGTGGAGTTAGGGTTAGGGGTGGAATTAGGGTTAGGGTTAGGGTGGATTAGGGTTAGGGTTAGGGGGGTTGGATCTCGGGTTATCCAAGCCCAATCCTAATCCAAGGGTCGTCCCAACGTTACATTCCCAATCCCAATCCCCCCCACCTCAATCCCAATCCCAATCCAACCCACCTCAATCCAATCCCCACCTAATCCTACCCAATGCCCCACCTCAATCCCAAGTCCCACAAGCTAGAACCCAAATCCCCAACTCAATCCAATCCCAATCAAATCCCAACCCACCTCAATCCCCACCTAATCCCAACCCACATCGTTTAGGGTTGGAGTTAGGGTTAGGGTTAGGGTTAGGGTTAGGGTTAGGGTTAGGGTTAGGGTTTAGGGTTAGGGTTAGGGTTGGGGTTAGGGTTAATTAATCCCCACTTAGTTATGTATCCAGGTCCCACCTGGACAATTAATCGGAGCGGGGTTGGGTAGGGGTTAGGGTTAGGGTTGGGGTTAGGGTTAGGGTTAGGGGTGGAGCTAGGGTTAGGGGTAGAATTAGAGATAAGGGTTAGGGGTGGAGTTAGGGTTAGGGGTGGAGCTAGGGTTAGGGGTGGAGCTAGGGTTAGGGGTGGAATTAGGGTTAGGGTTAGGGGTGGGGTTAGGGTTAGGGGTGGAGTTAGAGCTAGGGTTAGGGGTGGAGTTAGGGTTAGGGTTAGGGGTGGAGTTAGGGTTAGGGGTGGAGTTAGAGGGTTAGGGTTAGGGGTGGAGTTAGGTTAGGGTTAGGGGTGGAATTAGGGTTAGGGGTAGAATTAGGATAAGGGTTAGGGGTGGAGTTAGGGTTAGGGGTGGCGCTAGGGTTAGGGGTAGAAATAGGGTTAGGGTTACGGGTGGAGTTAGGGTTAGGATTGAGACACGATGCTCTAAAAAATACTATATGAACATTATTTTGATCGTTTATTAACGTCATGTTATTAACGTTATTTTCAGCCAATAACCAGAGATCGACCCAGAAGGAAACCAAACCAGCCAGGAAGCCAGCAAGAAAAAAAACAAAAAAACAGCTTTAAACTTGACTCTCTCTTTCTTGTGTTTGTAACCCTGCAGGACTTTTTGCATTACTGTTTGTGATAACGGGTTACACCAAACCGGCAAAGGGCGTGCCGCTGCGCCCTGTCTGTGACCCCCGAGTGATGGACAGGTTCGTCAAAGAGGCGAGAGACGCGGAGAACGCAGTGGTAGGTCCATCCTGTTTTAGACGGAGAGCTAAATGTTTAGCAACACCTGGAGTACTTTAGCATCGTGTCAGCATTTCAATCTTTTAATCCAAGAAACTACAAAAACGATGTCACTTTTTTCTCTCCACCCCCCTCACAGAGCGAGAGAAAAGAAGCGTGTGTTTTACCAGAAGATCTCAGGCTCCCCAATGCTTACATTTGAAGTACCTGACCCCCATACGCCTTCTAAATTCAATTTGCCAGACCTCTCTGTGCTTTACAATGCTTCCCTATGCTTTACCAGACCTCTCTGTGCTTTACAATGCTTCCCTATGCTTTACCAGACCTCTCTGTGCTTTACAATGCTTCCCTGTGCTTTACCAGACCTCTCTGTGCTTTACAATGCTTCCCTATGCTTTACCAGACCTCTCTGCGCTTTGCAATGCTTCCCTATGCTTTACCAGACCTCTCTGTGCTTTACAATGCTTCCCTATGCTTTACCAGACCTCTCTGTGCTTTACAATGCTCCCCTATGCTTTCTCACACGCTGCCTTTAAAGAAAAGAAACAAACCAGTCTCCGCACGTCTTGTTCTTCCACAGAGCAGAGTGAAAGTGGAGGAGGTTCACGCGGGGCTCTCTCTGTTGAGCCAGGCGATGCTGGCCGCCCACGGCCACGCCACCAGCAGAGCCACGCGGCAGCATTTAGAGACGGCCCACAGCAACCTGAGAAGCATAGCCCAGATCCTGAAGAGCCTCAACATGCAGGTGAGTCAGCGGGGCGCCTGACTGTCCAGGCTTCGGGGGAAGCTAACCAAGCCCCAGACATGAAGACACTCCAGGCTTCAGTTCGCTGCGTTTGTAGAGAATGAACCCTTTCTGCAGGCTGAGACTACAGCTCCCAGCATGCACCGGCAGCGGTGGTGAGGGATGCTGGGAGCTGTAGTTTTTCACGCTATGTTCTTGTCTGACAAACGAGACAGGCGATAGATGGATATATATACACATAATTGGAGCAACTGAACACAGGATTGACTGCATCTGGCTAAAGGTTTTACACCTTCACCATGTATAATTAACTAATTAACTTCACAAAGAACGTGACATTTCAAAATCTAACATGAAATACTACTGTGCTACTATTATTTTTTTGTTTGTTTGTTTGTTTGTTTTTTAAACTCTCTCTTGACGCAATGAACTCCGATCTTGATTTACGAGGAGCGGAAACTAACGTACGAGAGGAGTACAGCGCTCGCGACATGTTGCCCCCCCCCCCCCCCCCCCCCCCCCCCCCCCCCCCCCCCCCCCCACTTCTTTCTGGATGCCGTTTGCAAATATTTACACAAAGGCATCCCTGCCGTCCGTCACGTACCCGAGGCGCTGGGGGTCATGGGAAGGCTAAGTCTTGCACCAGTCAGGATGCTGTCATGAGCTTCTTGTTTTTATTGGTCCACAGAGTAGCAGTTAGTTTAGCGTAAGCTTCCCTCTCAGCGGGAAACGAGCCGGAGAGAGCTATCCCTAGAAAGAGTAAGCCACGAAACACACGCACGCACAAACGCTAGCCAGAGAGACAGAGAGATCTTTTCTAATGCAGATTTTAAAGGCCCTCCCCCCTCCTCCTCTCTGGAGGCACTACATCTCATTCCTTTAACCCCTGGGATTAATCTGGCTGCTTTGTAAATGATGCAAGGTCACAAAAAGTCAGAAAGTCAGATTCCTGCTTTTTTCCCGCCCGGAGAGATGGTGGTGGGAGTTTGTCCAAGCATGTAAAGTCCACCTCTGTCCTCTGCCTCTTCAGTGCATTTACTCAATACAAAACAAACACAGACACGGCGCCCAGTGCAAACACGCAGGACAGGAGACGACTCCGCTAACAAAGCAGCACAGAGATCAGAGAGTTACGCAGGTCATTCACATCAAAGCTTCGTGATATTTACCATTGTGGGTTCCTCGAGGGTCTCTCCTGCTACAGGCACGGCTGCATGGTGTGCAGGGGGGAGTCACACAGTCAGGGGAGCGCAGGGGTCCCCGAGGGTCTCCCCTGGTAAAGGCACGGCCGCGTGGTGTGCAGGGGGGAGTCACACAGTCAGGGGAGCGTAGGGGTCCCCGAGGGTCTCCCCTGGTAAAGGTGCGGCCGCGTTGTGCGCAGGGGGGAGTCGCACAGTCAGGGGAGCGCATGGGTTCCCCAGGGGTCTCAACTGGTAAAGGTGCAGCCGCGTGGTGCACAGAGGGGAGTCGCACAGTCAGGGGAGCGCGGGGGTCCTCGAGGGTCTCCCCTGGTAAAGGCAGGGCTGTGTGGTGTGCAGGGGGTAGTCGCACAGTCAGGGGAGTGCGGGGGTCCCCGAGGGTCTCCCCTGGTAAAGGCAGGGCTGTGTGGTGCGCAGGGGGGAGTCGCACAGTCAGGGGAGCGCGGGGCTCCCCGAGGGTCTCCCCTGGTAAAGGCAGGGCTGTGTGGTGTGCAGGGGGGAGTCGCACAGTCAGGGGAGTGCAGGGGTCCCCCGAGGGTCTCCCCTGGTAAAGGCAGGGCTGTGTGGTGCGCAGGGGGGAGTCGCACAGTCAGGGGAGTGCGGGGGTCCCGGACCGTTGACCGGACCGTTGATGGCTTTCTTTTTAATCATTTTGCAGGAGATCAGCTCTTCAGACTCTCGGCCCTGGAGAACCATCGCCGTCCGAAGTATAGAAGAGCTCTTGCGGGTTCATACAAACTTCTTACGAGGGAAGGTCAAACTGCTGCTGAGCGCCGCCGAGGCGTGCCAGCCGGAGAGAAGCTGATGGGGGGGGGTCTGACCGCAGTGGACAGTGCAGACACGGCTCAAGCAGAATTTCAGCTCGGAGACAAAGGAACGGGAAGCCTGCCGATGACATTTGGGGTGGGGAGGGGTCAAGGTCCAGCACCTCTATTTGGAGAAGGTGTTGGAGGAGAAGAGTCAGTGTTGATGTGGCCCGGGCAAGCATGTAGCCCTGTCAACGACTCGGTTGTGGAAACACACAGCGTGTACTTTCTGCAGATAACAACGCAGCCAGTTTAAATATTGACAGGCGTTTCCTCATATCCTAAAACTTTACAAGTTCATGAGAAACTGGCTTTACGCAGCTCTCTCTCTCTCTCACTCTCTCTCTCTCTATATATATTTTAATCGAGTTTCTCGGTATATATATATATATATATTGCAGGAGTTAACGTCTGTTCAACAGAAAAGGGTCAATTTAATACTGAATGTCAGTTTTTGTGTATCGCAGAGTGTATTTAAATAAAAATATTATTCTTGGACAAAGGGCAGCGAGAGGGAAGTGTGTGTTGTCAGGTTGAGGACGGCTGCCTGGGGGCCTGAGCTTGAGTTTTCTTCTCTGTAGTGGATGTGTTTCAAACAAGCCGTCATTGGTCTCTTCTGCTTTTAAAATGGTTTAACACTGGGAACTGGCCAAACTGGGAGAAACCACCATGAGAAAATTCACTTGAGACATAATCCAAATTCCAGTTGAGGTGCAATGGTTTCATTCCAGCATCGTTCAATAAGAATGAAATAGTATCGCTAATCTTAAAGTGATGTCATTTCTGACTGATAAAGAAAGACATTTCAGAGGGCTGGATCTCATCAATATCAGGGTCTAGCGGTGTATATTATAAAGACATTTCAGAGGGCTGGATCTCATCAATATCAGGGTCTAGTGCTGTATATTATAAAGACATTTCAGAGGGCTGTGTCTCATCAATATCAGGGTCTAGTGCTGTATATTATAAAGACATTTCAGAGGGCTGTGTCTCATCAATATCAGGGTCTAGCGCTGTATATTATAAAGACATTTCAGAGGGCTGTGTCTCATCAATATCAGGGTCTAGCGCTGTATAAAGACATTTCAGAGGGCTGGATCTCATCAATATCAGGGTCTAGTGCTGTATATTATAAAGACATTTCAGAGGGCTGGATCTCATCAATATCAGGGTCTAGTGCTGTATATTATAAAGACATTTCAGAGGGCTGTGTCTCATCAATATCAGGGTCTAGTGCTGTATATTATAAAGACATTTCAGAGGGCTGGATCTCATCAATATCAGGGTCTAGTGCTGTATATTATAAAGACATTTCAGAGGGCTGGATCTCATCAATATCAGGGTCTAGTGTTGTATATTATAAAGACATTTCAGAGGGCTGTGTCTCATCAATATCAGGGTCTAGTGTTGTATATTATAAAGACATTTCAGAGGGCTGTGTCTCATCAATATCAGGGTCTAGCGCTGTATATTATAAAGACATTTTAGAGGGCTGGATCTCATCAATATCAGGGTCTAGACATTTCAGAGAGATAAATCCTAAAATACTAATATGAGGAGGCTTGGTTTGGGGGTCCAGTGGTTAAAGAAAGGGGGTCTTGATCCCAGGAGGTTCAAATTCCAGCTCAGCCACTGACTGCATGAGACCCTGAGCGAGTCACTTCACCTCCTTGTGCTCCGTCCTTCGGACGAGATGTAAAACAAGCGAGGTCCTATTGGAAGAGACTCTGCAGCAGCAGCAGCAGCTGTTGATGATGTAGAGTTCACCCCCTTAGTCTCTGGAAGTCGCTTCTGCTAAATGACTAAATAATAATAATAATAATAATAATAATTAAATAATAATAATAATAATAATCATCATATTCAGTTCTCTCTCCATTTTAATTTGACAGCATCCTGGCAGTGCAGCCAGACCCCTTCCCTGCTGCTTCTCGGCCACTGTGGAAACAGTGCCTGTGACCTGCTGCATAACCCAAGCTTCACCGACAAACAGTACTGGATAGAGGAGGTGAACGGCGTGGCCCCTGTATGCATGTCTGCAATGTAATTATATATATAAAGCTTTTGCTAGAAAGAGCTGGCTTCCCAAACGATCCGGTCTGTGTAACACGCCTGTGTCGAGGGAAAGCGTGCTTGAAAACAAAACAGTGGAGGAACTTGTAGGCTTTCACTGGCATGGTAACCATGCCTTATATATATATATATTATATATAATACGTAATATAAAGATATATCTACCTATCGGATATATATTATATATAGTTATACACAGTGTAGTAGTGTGTGTGTGTGCGCGCGAAGTGGAGAGCTAAGTCTGCCCTGTTTCATGAGAACTGGAGCCACCTTGTGGTGAGAGATAATAGTGCACAAATAATCGCCAGTTTCAAAACTGCACAACCGAAATACATTCAGCAGCGAGGTTATTCTCGGCAGCTAAATCTGGTTTAGCACTCCAGAATGAAACTCACCATTGAACGAGTGCAGAAAGGAGGAAGAAAAAAAAAAACACATATTTACACTTTTTCTTTGCATATTGTTTGTGTAATCTCTTCAAACATTCGTAGGTAGAGAATTCTACACCCCCCAAACTGAGGGTATCAGCAGACTTACAAAACACTACAATACATAATAATGCATAATAAGTCACCAGGTACAATATTGACTCACGACGTTTCTTCCATACAATTGATTCGTACATTGTGCAGCTAGTCCTGGTTTTTCAGTTGAATGTCCTATGTGTTGTGTGTGTGTGTGTGTGTGTGTGTGTGTGTGTGTGTGTGTGTGTGTGTGTGTGTGTGTGTGTGTGTGTGTGTGTGTGTTGACATCGCCAAAAAAAAAAAAAAAAAATCACACACGCGCACATTCTTAAAATAGTTAGCAAGCTTTGGAAATAACTACCAAGGCAGCAGAGAGGGAATGGTTTTAATCTCAAAGCTATTTACTGCAAATCACTGGAGAACTTTATTTCTGAAGAGACAGGCTTGGGAATCCAATAGCAGGCTCTTAATTCTTAATTGTGATCGACTGTGTTAAACACACCTGGAGTGGAGGAGTGGAGGAGTGCCCCCCCCCCCCCCCCCCCCCCCCCCCCCCCCCCCCCCACCCCCCCCGGAAAAGGACTGCCCCTGCCTGCACGGGGAACGAGAATTTTAAAATTGTATGCACGTTACAACAGAAGTTTAAAATTGTTATATTGTGTTGAAAAATAGTCTTAGTTCTGCTGTCTGCTAAGAGATCTCTTCTATGTATGTTGCCCCCCCCCCTGTGCTCTTTCACACACACACACTGTATCCAATGCTGGTTTGCCCTTTAACTAAAAGGTCACAACTTCGCTTCAACATCAGAGAGCTTTTATTGCAGCGCTATTGTTAGCAAACTGAACTGAACTCATGAACTTGACACATTTGAAAAAAAACAGAAATCTGGCACAGCATTAGCGCCTCGTTAAAACATAACCCTATTTGTGGCTGTATTTCACACCTTAAATATAGAGCTGTGAGGGTGTTTTTCTTTTGTATTTATTTATTTATATTTCTTAGTTTAACTCTCAAAAAAAAAAAAAAACCAAAACATTAAAATATATCTGACTGCTTTATTGTGTTTCAGATTCTGCAAATGTTACCTAAAAGCAGAGTTGAACGTGAAGCCACTTCTTCAGGGAGCAGCGCTTTGAAGCCTAGTTCCAGGAGACCCAGTTTGAGGTTTGCTGCTTCAAACCGGGCCCCGAGTCTCCCCGCTTGGTGCGGGGCGCCCTGGACTGAAACCCGGTCTCCTGAACCCGCGTTCCACCCCAGAGAGCCGCTCTGCGTTCCCCCGCCTTTAAGCTTTTGCAGAGTCTCTGTGGTTGGGTCGGGTTTATATACATGCAAAACTGAACTCTGTATTTCAGCGTGACTTTACACAAGATTAAATGGAGACGCTTGCAAGTACTATGCTTGAACACACACACACACCCCTATTTACAGGTATACAAGTAGAACGTTTAAAGTAATAAACGTTTAAAATTCGTTTTGCAATATTTCACCCCAAATTAAGTAGCGTTAGTGTTTTTTTTTTTTTTTTTTTTTTTTTAAATACATATTGCATTTTGGAAACAGAAAAATTAAATCTACCCTGCTTTTTTTTTTTCTTCTCTCTCTCGGTTGTATAATTTCCTAAATGTATTCTTTTTTGTTTGTTTGTTTTTAAAACTTACCCCCCAACCCTACTTCCACACCCCGAAACACAACAGATTGAGCTGGCTCTCAATAAAATGCTGCAAACAATAAAAATGCGGATAAAACCACACACAGTCCAACTTCAAAATATATTTCAATTTCACACTCAATACAGAACCTGACAAACATTTCAGATGCTTCAAACCCCCACCCCCCTCCACCAGACTAACACTCGAAGCTGAGCAATGGAACCGGTTTCTTTATCCTTACAATATATCAATTTCAACCCTGTTTCGGCCACCTCATCTCTAGAATAAGGTTAGGATCATCTGTATTGTTGGTGGCGGGGGAAACAGCCCCTTATACATTAAAAGGGATCAAGATTCTGTGGGGAAAGTATTCCAACAAAAAAAACTCCCTCAATCTACCCTCTGCTGTAATCTCCAGAATCCACGTTCTGATTCCCCCTGCAGGCAGAGGCACGGCACCACAGCGGACGGGCAGCAGGCTTGCACACCCCCTCTTTTTGCGCTTGCTTCTCTGACTTCTTTAAAAACAGCAGACAGCGTCCAGCCTGCAACCCAGGGGCACTACGACCCCCTCGTGAAGGTGGCTCCTCCAGCGATCTCTACACACCTCTCATTAAAATGCTTCCCACACCAAAGAAAGGCAGGATGGCAACTAATGGTCGGGGGGGGACTTAAATGATTGATATTGTCCCCCCACCTCCAAGCAGCTGAGCTATCCGCACATGCGTGGTGCTGTGCCTTGCCCACAGTGCTGTACCAAAGCCCTATCTATAAAGCAGAACAAGAATAAAACCAGAACAATCACTTGCAGGACGTTGGCAGAACTCCCGACAGTGAAAAATAATAACTATTTGTCAATTTCATGTCCCACAGCATCCCAGCAACACGTTTCTGGGTTTGTCTTCAGAGTGGTTTGCCAGAAAGCATGCAACAGTCTTTTTTTTTTTTTAGTTCGCTGTTGGGCTACACACAGGCGCTGGGGCACATGTATGCCTTCCAGTCCACAGATTTCCTTATTTATTTTTTATTTTTTCGCATGGGAGGAGAGGGGAGATGCAGTCGTTCTCAAACCCGGGTTTCTCCCCGTCACCTCTCTGAAAACACAGTACGATCCGTCTCGTTTGTTCCAAAAAAAAATAAAAATTGCACCGCAGGTCGTATTTGTACAGTTAAGGCAATATTTAATACATTATTTACATTGCAAACTTTCAGCATGAGTTACAGTCCTTTTGCTTCTGAAACCAGGCAAGCAGGCTGAAGCACAGCTAGCACACTGAATACATAACAGCTGCCGGTCTCGACCACACGCTCAAGGACAGCGCGTCCATGAATATTCAGGGTCAGACAGGAGCTCAGCTTGATTATCAGTTTGAGCCTGTGGTATTCAAGTCTGCATCCGCATTTCAAGTCAACACATTAAAAAAAAAGCATGGTGAAATATTCCACAATGAAAAGCTGCCTTTGCTAAAAGAACTGGAAAAAAAAAAAAACTCCAAACGTTTCGTGCCTTTAAACCAGGGAAAAAGGAGGAGGGTCACCAAAAAAAAAAAAAAATTAAATCCTTGCATATGTTTAAAAATAAAATGACCCTACACAGTGAGCATACCACTCCTGCTAGCCCCACCCCCACCCCGCACTCTGCCTTTCGAGGGTCGTGGTCTTGCTTGTGGGTCTGAAGATATGTTGTGAACTCACGGCGCTGTCTTGTCAACGAAGCTCTTTATACAACTGCGTGAGCTGAAAACGAAAACACACGCAGGTCAGGAAAAACAACACGCACACGACCAGGGGCTCTCAATCCTGCTCCCGGGGGAACAATGCCCTGCGGGTTTGTGTTCCAACCAAGCGCTCATTTACATAAATGAACCCTTAATTAACTCATTCAACTGAGACGCAGCAGCCACAAGGGGTCCCCAGGCCCGAGTTTGAGAAGGGCTGATCTAATGCAAAGTTTCCCAACCCTGGTCCTGGGGGACCCCCAGCTGTGTCTGCTGGCGTTTTCATTCCAACTCAGTTCTTAATTGAACTATTCGTTAGTGAATTAGATATTTAACTGTTTTCAGCTATTAAACAGTTGGGAGATTTCAAAGTTAAACTCCCACAATGTTATAACATGAAACCGGCAACTTTTTTTAAGGACAATTAAAAAGCTTCAAGCACATTGTCAGATCAATGTAGGGTCTAGTTAAGTATTTGGGCTCTTGGTTGGAATAACCAGCAGCACACACAAGGGGGGGGGGGGGGACCTACTTGAGGAGACAACAAAAGAAATAAAATCGAGGCATTCAAACACAGCGGCAACTCAACTCAATCTCACCACCGCTGCATTTAAAGACGAACAAGAACAATCCCGTACCTACCGTGTATATTTTGTGTTCTTTAAATCCTTAAATTTAAGACGTGGCCTCTTCTGGGGGGGAAAAAAAAAATAAAATAAAATCTCTCCTTTCTTCCCAGAATAAAACGGTAATCCCGCCTCACAATGAACCAGAAGAGGTCAGCAGTTTAAAAAAATAAAATAAAAATAAAAAAAAAGGTTCACCATATTTTCTTTATACAAATCCTGCACGCTGAACTGAGCATCGCAATTCACAGTCTCTCTCGCCCCACCAGGTTGAGAAAAAGCAGGTCGACGTCCAAGGTTTAAAAGGCCTCCTTTGACATTCATTGAAAAAAAAAAAAAAAAAAAAATCACAGAATTTCCTTCATGACAGGTTTTGACAACCTCAGCGAAGAAGAACCCCTCCGAGGCGAAGAGACTTTATAAGTGTGTTTGTTTTCTTTGTTGAAGAGGAGTTTCTCAAACCAGGAGGAAAAGGGTTATCCAAAATGTAGCGTCAACAATAAAATCAGAAAGGGTCCCCCCAGTTATTAGAAAAGTGCCTGAAAGCTGTTTTTATGTTTGCGTACAGCGTTCTGAAACATATTCCTTATTTTTTGTAGTTCCTTTTTACCTCATTTGTTTAAAGCAAAGAAGGAGAAACCCTTGTTTTCTCTCGATCGTTCTTCTGAATTCATTTTTTCTTTTTTTAACATTTTTTTGTCCAAACGGCAGCTCAAAAATCAATGAACAAAAATTATTATAAAAAAAAAAAAGTCATATTTAAGATCAGTAAACAAAAAATTGTCACACTTGTATGAAACCTGTCACAATATATATCTTAAATAGGCTTCCATTGTCACATAGTAGAAACAGGGAAAAAAAAAAAAAAAAAAAAACATCCAAAACTTTCCTGTCCTGAAAAGTTTCTGATTCCATCGATCTGTCTGTAAACCGAGACTCCTTTTGGGAATTCAAGAGCGCCACCTAGCGGATAAGGGAGGCAGTGTTCTTCAAAGTTTTTTTTTTTTTTTTTTTTTTTTTAAAACAAGCCTCATCTCTTTCTCTCCTCCCCCTCCTCCTCGACTTGTCGAAGAATCACAGCCCCCTCCATATAAAGAATACATTCAATGTTTTAAAATGCACAAAGTGGAGAGTTTATGAAGTCCACCAAAAGTGCTGTTTAAGTTCAAATACTTTTTTTCTCCTTTATAAAACAAAATTATTAGCATCGTTATCAACAATAACAGCAACACTTTGATTTTTGATTTTTTTTTTTTTTTTTTTTTTTTTTTTTAAACAGCACGCATCTGCCCAACGCTATAAAAAGCACTGGCTTTTCTGGCGCGATTTTGAATAGCTGTATTACAGGAATAGAAACTGGAGAAATCTCACTCGGCCCGTCCAAAAAAAAAAAAACCCCAACAAAATCAAATTAAAAAGGATCCGCAAATCGCGTCTCGCAAGCGAACGGGAAATTAAAAAAAAAATACAAAATAAAACGAACGCTGACCCCGAACCATAAGAAACAGGTGCGTCTGATGAGACACAAACAAAACACAGAATGAAAGCTGTAACAGGACCTCCCCTCTGCTCTGAGGAATGAGGGAAAAAAGTCTAGTGATAATCTACATGGGAAATAGCAGGGCTCAATCACTAAGGAATGTGTTCCATCAATCCGGGCTGATTTACAGTCTCGTTAAAACGCGCTTCTTCACTCAATATAGAAATAATTTGCACAGATGGCCTGCCTTTGTGAGCTATGGAAAACATAATAATAATTCTACTGTGCACACTGATATATATAATATATATATACGAGTCACACCAAAAACATATAGGAATTTCCACAAAGAATCTGTTTTTTTTTAGTTTTTGTTTTTTTAAGTGCAATTCAAGTTTGTTGAAATCCATTTATTTGTATTGAACTTTTATTTTTTTTTTTTAAAATAACTTTTTTTTGTCGTTTCGTTATTTATTTATTTATTTACTTACTCCCGCCCCCCCCCAAAAATGGATTTTTCTTTTAAACAAAAAAAAAAAAACACGTTTGCGGAGCACGCACGCACGCACGATCTTTATCCAGTTCTCTCTTTTGTATAAGTAAGAGAGCAAGTATCATAAATTTTACGTTTTACGTTTAAAAAAAAAAAAAAAAAAAAATATAATAATATAATAAAAAAAAAAAAAAAAAAAAAAATCTAGTTTTTTTTCGTAAGGTGCTTTGTGTAAAAAAAAAAGAAGTGCCACGGAACACACTATCTGTCTATGATATTTTTTAATGAAAAGAGAGATCACCCCCCCCCTTCCTCTTCTCTCTCTGGGGGGGAAAGGAGGCCCCTACCCCCACACCCCGTTAAACTTTACCCCCCCCCCCCCCCCCCCCCCCCCCGTCCCCCCCCCCCCGCCCCCTCCCCCTCCCCCACCCCCTCCCCCTACAGTGCACATTCTTCAGCCAAGACTGGAATGACGAAGGCAGCAGATTCTATTGCAAGAGTTCAGTAGTCCTCCAAAGGCTCAATCTCACTCAGGTTCATCCTATCTGAGGGGTTATGAAAAGAATATCCTGCCAGAAAGAAAGAAAGAAAGAGATTACAAACATTATAAGAGAGAGCCATGAATGAAATCACCTGACAGGCTGGTCCAGCCGTTTAAAAAAACAGGTTTGTAACCACCAGGACCCTGGTTCAAATCCCAGCTCAGCCCTCCCTGTGTGGGACCCCGAGCGAGTCACTGAACCCCCTTGTGCTGCGTCTTTAGGGTGAGATGATGTTGTAAGAGACTCTGATGCACAGCTCACATGCCCTAGTCTCATGTAAAGCGCTTTGTGATGGTGCTCCGCTATGAAACGCGATGCAGCAGTGCGATAGGAGTCTCGCGCGGGCCCCGGTCTCTCGCGGGAGGCTCCTCACCCAGGATGCTGGGGTCCGAGTGCAGTCCCAGGTGCTGCTGCTTCTTCATCTTGCTGGACGGATCGCTCTCGTACACAGCCTGCTTGAAGGAGCAGTGACTGGACTGGAACACAGCCTGCAGACTGCTGGGGTTCAGACCGCGCATGGCATCCTGAGAAACACAAAGCAAAGAGATCGATACACACAATGCGTGTGTGATGCATAAGAACAGAGGTCTGCCGGGTTTGTCAGACAAGACCACAGCATAAAGAACTACAGCTCCCAGCATGCCTCACCTTTGATGAGTTGACGCACAGAGCTGTAGAAATAAGTGCAGCTAATAGATTCCAATAGGATATATGTTACAATATATACTGTTTTTTAATGTAGAAAACAAAACAAAAAAAAACACAAATTACCTGTAGAGGGAAGTTCATGGTCAGTCCAGCCACTTCCTTTGACAGCTGTAAGAAGTCAGTATCTTTATTATAAGCAGCTATAAGCAGCTAATGTTGGTTATATATATATATATATATACATATATTAAAAACCCGAACAAGTAACAAGATTAAAAACATTATTATTAATTATTATTAATTATTATTATATTATTAATAATAATATAATAACATGGAGTCCATCAGCAGATGTTTTTATCCAAAGCGACTTTCGAGAGACTAGGGGGGTGGACTCTGCTGCATCCCCCCCCTGGAGACGACGTTCCTGGACTCCGTGGAGGGACCCGAGGCAGGAAGCTGCTACAGAAGTTTGTCGAGTTCACAGGATAACTTTTGCTGCAGACGTCGTCAGGCAACTACTACGTACGAAGAGTGGACCGATCAGGAGATGTGAACAGCAGTGTTGTTTTCAGTGGGCAGGGCAGGGCTGTAACGCCTCAGTGTTGTTTTCAATGGGCAGGGCTGTAACGCCTCAGTGTTGTTTTCAATGGGCAGGGCTGTAACGCCTCAGTGTTGTTTTCAATGTAACGCCTCAGTGTTGTTTTCAATGGGCAGGGCTGTAACGCCTCACTGTTGTTTTCAATGGGCAGGGCAGGGCTGTAACGCCTCAGTGTTGTTTTCAGTGGGCAGGGCAGGGCTGTAACGCCTCAGTGTTGTTTTCAATGGGCAGGGCTGTAACGCCTCAGTGTTGTTTTCAGTGGGCAGGGCAGGGCTGTAACGCCTCAGTGTTGTTTTCAATGGGCAGGGCAGGGCTGTAACGCTTCAGTGTTGTTTTCAATGGGCAAGTCTGTAACGCCTCAGTGTTGTTTTCAATGGGCAGGGCAGGGCTGTAACGCCTCACTGTTGTTTTCAATGGGCAGGGCTGTAACGCCTCAGGGCTCTACCTGCTGTTGCTGGCGCTGGTGGTTGGCTTTCTGTTTGGCACGGCGCTCCAGGAACTGCTTGGCAAACTCTTTGGCTTCCAGGGTGTCTCCCAGGTAGGAGCGGATGAAATCGTGGACCTCGTAGGGGGACTCTACCTCCTTCAGATACGAGACGATGCTGGAGACTGCCAGGAGGGGGAAGAGAGGAGAGAAAAAAGGTTCCATCAAACCACAAGGAGAAATGCAGCCATTTACAGAGGTGTATTATATGTATTTTATTTCACAATCCTTGTTTAGTTAAAATATTAATGGATGGATTTAGTTCCCTCATTTGCAGGCAGACAGAGAGAGAAATAGAGAAAGGTGAAAGAAAATGGAGAAAGAGAGAAATAAAGAAAGAGAAAGGGGAGAGAAAGGAGAGAGTGAAAGGGTGGTGTGGGCCCATACCGTCCAGGTTGCTGGTGCTGGCATTGCTGTTCAGGGCATGCAGCATCTGCTCACTCCAGGTGGTGAAGCCGTCCTGCGACCGCATTCCCTGCAGCATCTTCAGCAGCTTCTCTTCCTCCTCCGTCTTGCGTCTGTTTAATCACGGGAGGGGGGGGCGAGAGTAAAAAGAGGGGTACGAAGCACTTTATATACCGAGCATCAAAATAGGGACTTATCAATTACATCTGAGCATCAAGAGAAACGCAGCGCTTCTATTTGGATAAAACTCCCGAGATGTGATCG
The DNA here is from genome assembly GCF_017654505.1 of Polyodon spathula. Lineage (NCBI taxonomy): Eukaryota > Metazoa > Chordata > Actinopteri > Acipenseriformes > Polyodontidae > Polyodon > Polyodon spathula. The sequence goes on along the minus strand of NC_054581.1, from coordinate 607,243 downwards.
AAAAATGACAAACTCTGTTTCAGAGCAGGCAAAGTGACTTTTTATTGTGCTGATTGACAACTGGCATCACGGAGATACTGCAGAGTGATCTGTCCATCGCGGGCAGGTGTTGTGACTCCTGGTCTCACAGTTGGTGGCCCGTCATTGACAGAGTGTGTCTGGTTATACAGGCTCACCAGGTCTGAAATCGCTGGCTGTGAGCGCCCAAGACGGCGAGGCACAGCCCCGCTGCCCCAGCCCAGCCTCCAGCATGCCGATCGCACGAAGGGGCTCCCCCCCCCCCCCCCCCCCCCCCCCCCTCGATCCCGTCTGCCCTACCTGAGAGAGGGGCTGCTCCGACTGGTCTTGAGCCCCAGGTTTCTGAGGCCTGATGCCTGGCTCTTCAGGGCCTCGTCCCACATGCCCATGCTGCTGTTCTTGCCCTCGTGCCCCCCTCCGGCCCCCCACATGGCGCCCTGATCGCTGCCCCACTGCCCAGCCATGCTGGACACATTGCCTCCAGACAGACCCAGGCCTCCGTGCTGAGGGAAGACAAAAAAAAAAAAAACACAGGTAACTCAAAACACAAATACACAGACAGAGAGAGAAAGAAAGACAGGGTCAGGAGAGGAATAAAGAAAGAAAAGAGAGAAAGAGCATATTGCTGCAGTGTGGGCCTTGCTGCACTAGCTGTGTGTGCGTCTGTCGCTTTAAAGAAACATGCACACTATCCTTCCACTACTAGCTCCAGGTTACATTGTGAATTGCTAACACGTTACACACATGCGTGATCTGCCCAGACCGTTACTGCTTTTAAAGCAGTTAAAAGAGACTTGCTTTTACATTCAGGCATCTTATCACGACTTGGTTTTTGACTTGTCCTATATCTTTTTATGCCACGTACACTCTTAATCTTCTGTATATGGATCTCTGTGTTTTTTGCGTTTGTACAGCGCTTTGAAATATGCGCATTTAGGCTCTTTTGTAAAATAAAGATTATTATTCTTGCTAATATGCAAGTCTCACCCCGGATCTCTGCAGGGCGCCTCTCTGCTTCTGCAGCTGCCTCTCGGTCTCTTGCTGCAGCTCCAGGAGGGTCTTGCCCTGCTTGGGCATGCTGCTCCACATGGAGGAGCCCGCGGGCCCCTGCTGCTGCTGCTGGAGAAGCTTCATGATCAGCTCCTGCTGCTGCCGGCACTGCCAACACAGACCAGCGATGAAAAAAAACCAAACACACACACAAACAAGAATGATCCAGTCCTGGGTTTTCTAGGAGTACAGTGTGTGTGTGTGCAGGAATGAAGCTCTCAGCGTGTGTGCGTCTTTAGACTCGTAGAGCAACCAGGAATAGATCACATTGCTTTGCACCACACCCTTAATTAAAAACACTCAATAATGATTCAGACATTAAGAGAAACCCGAATGGGTGAACCAGATATGCAATGGGAGTCTTCAGGGTTCATTCCTGGTTTTAGTAAGAGCCTGATTAGCTCAGTGTGTAGGTAGCAAACTCAGGGGAGGCGTGGTTTATTGGACTCTGAAACCAGGACTGGACCTGTTCCTAGTAAATGCACAGTATAACCAAGAGTAAGCTGTACAATTTTGGTGCAAATACATCCCCCACCCCCTCACCTGTTTCCTCCTGAACAGCTCTTCCTCCTCACGCCGCTTCTGTTCCGCCTCCAGCCTGCGCTGCTTCTCCTCCCTCCTCTTCCTCTCCTCCTCCTCGCGCTTAGCCCTGAGTTCTGCGTCTCTCCTTTCTTGCTGAAGCTGCGGCCAGGCAAAAAAAAAGAAAAAAATTAATAAAATACAGACAGCAGCTCTCACAGATTCACTGCAGAGATGGAAACAAGACTCTCGTTGCACAGCAGTTTGATCCAGTCCAGGTTTTACTACCAGCTTGACCAGCCCACAGTTTGTCTAGACAACAAGCTCAGGTGAGTCTTAGACTCATAGTGAAACCAGGAACGGGTGAAACTTTTTTGTAACAGGATGTGTTATATATATATATCACACACACACACACACACACACACACACACACACACACACACACTAGGATCTCTGTTTTAAATCTCATCCATTATCACCCCCCCCCAGAGTAAGGTAATAGGGGAATGGGGGGGGCCTTCCAGACCTTAGTGAAAAAACGGAGAGGAACTGATGTAGATGAATTCATTGTTAAATCCCACGAACTGGCTTCACTGCCTACAATGAAAGAAAAAAGAAAATTCCATTTCGAAGTAAACCGGTTATCACTTTTTGGTGTGCTAAACCAAACTACCCACCCACCCCTGACTGTGCGACTCCCCCCTGCAAACCACACAGCCGTGCCTTTACCAGGGGAGACCCTCGGGGACCCCTGCGCTCCCCTGACTGTGTGACTCCTCGGGGAACCCTGCGCTCCCCTGACTGTGTGACCCCCCTGCACACCACGCGGCCGTGCCTTTACCAGGGGAGACCCTCGGGGACCCCCGTGCACCCCTGACTGTGCGACTCCCCCCTGCACACCACGCGGCCGTGCCTTTACCAGGGGAGACCCTCGGGGACCCCCGCGCTCCCTGACTGTGTGACTCCCCCCTGCACACCACGCGGCCGTGCCTTTACCAAAGTTGCCCAGTTTCAAATAAACTGAGCCTGAATCCAGGCTCTGTTTCAGGGTAGCGGATTTCTTTCTACCTACCTGGTTGCTGTGAAGCTGAGGTATGCATGTCCCACAGGGACCCTGTGTCTGGCACTGACATTGATCTGTTCATAGCAGGAATCAACCCCTGCTCTCCACACCTACAAGAAACAACCAGAGAGAGAAAAAACTAAGAGGTTCAAACATCAGGGGACCCGACGATGCACAGCACCAGGGAAGGAAACAAGACTCTCGTCGCACGGCACTTTGATCCATTCCTGGTCTTACTAGGAGTTTAGTAAGAAGACACTGCTGAGTTGGTTGCCTAGACGCATCAAGCTTGTTGTAAAACCTGGAAAGGGTCAAACTGCTGTGCAATAGGAGTCTTATTCCCATCCCTGCAACAGTGTGCACAACACAGTACAGAAGGAGAATTAGCAAAGGCAGTTTGCAAACGCACAACATCTGCGCCTCTCTCCTCGCTTAACATTTTTGTGACGGTGAACGTAACCCTATAAAAAGAATCCTACAACAGAAAGCCGAGTTGAACACGAAGCCAGCTTTTCCAGTTCTGCTGTTGCCGTGGGCAGCTGTACCAGGGAGCGCCAGGCAGTGGAAACTGGGTTACAAGATCCAAGCCCCAAAGAGCCTTTGTGCTCCTGGGCTTCAGTCCGCGGGGTCCCCTGCGAACCCCGTCTTGCTGGAAGTTACCTGTTGATGAGTTGGAACAGTTGCTGCTGATAGAGTGCGGCTGCTGCCAGCTCCTGCTGTTTCTTCAGCCTCTCCTGGTCCATATTACCCTGCAGAGATAGAGAGAAATACTTCAAAATATACCAGTATAAGAGGCTCTACAAACATCTCCCAGAGAGACAGAATGACACATGTACAAATTCATCTGTGCATGGGTTTTATTTAAATATGGGGTGTCTTTCTATATTTTCTGTAATCGTTTGTTATGATGTTGGAGTTCTACTATGCATGTGAGCGTAACTGAGGGCCACACTCGCACTTAGTTTATGAATGAATTACTGACTCTTGGGAGAAAAAAAAATCAGTTCTTTTCAGAAAATGGAGCACACGGGGGAGCTATGCATTTCACGGCAACAGGTAACACCTCACAGAAAACGTGAAATCCGTGGGGAAAAAAAAAGACCACCCACCCCACCCAAAAAAAACCTAAATTCGAAACAAATACTGCGTTAAGTAGAATGTAACTGACCGCAGGTGTCCGACTCTCCGATGCGGCAGGAACGGACTGGCAGGGAGTTGGACTCACCAGCAGCGGGGGAGGCGATGGTCCAGGGGCAAAAGGCACTCTTCCCCACATTTTAATGACCTCTCCCAGGGGCTGGAAGCCCTCATCACAGCCTCTCTTCACCAGGAGGGTCATGGTGAAATACCCGGCTTGAAACCACTCCGCCATCTCCTGGGTCGTGAAGGGTCCTGGGGGGGGAGGAGCAGGGTGAGCAAACACGTTCTTAACCCCAACCCTAGCACCACCCCCTGGGGGTGGGGCCCCCGCGCTGTGGCTCCCCGGCAGGCCGACGAACCTTGGATCTCTCCCTGCGGATCCTTGTAGAACCACTTCATGGCAGCCTCGTGCGACAGGGGCAGCGCGGCCGCCGTGTTCCTGCTCTCCCGCATGGTGTGGGTGAAGCGCTCCTCCTCCAGGGAGTTCTCCTGCAGGGAGGCCACCATCTTCTCCGCCTCCTGCACAGAGACACGCACGAGGAACAAGGTGTAGGAAACTGCAGTGCCATTTGAATACAGTGCAGTGAAACTGGGCATTTCCTGATGATTTAGCTCTCCACTGACTTCCGTTTATTTACCATTTAAGATCTGTGCGTCAGCATCGTGTAGCGAAAGAGATTTTTTTAAGAGAGACACCCTTTTGTAGGTAAAAATGTCAGTTTCTCATTTTATGGAAAACTACAAAGCGCCATGTAATTCGATATGTAAACGTAACGTTACTATGCAGGGTTTGTTCGACTTCATGAAGCACAATGAATTCATTCTACAGGGAAATGTGTGTGTGTGTAATATAAGAGCGATGCTTGTGATGAAAGGCGCTATACTTTTAGCTAAGGTGTTGTAATTGGGGAGGGGGGGCTGCGTTACCTGTTGCAGGTGGCTCATCCCGTCCTCATCCTCGTTGTCCCCCCCAGTGGTGAAATGAATAGCAGCAGACGAGGAGGGAGGGGAGGACGAGGAGGAGAGGGTGGAGGAGGTGCCGGGACTGAGCTGGGCAGCCACCACTTCGAGGGACCCACCCTCTATGAGAGAGAGACACACAACAATTACCAGCGACATCAGCATAGAAAAAAAATTTGCTAATTCTTGACGTGAATAAGGCTCCTATTGCATAGCAAATTCATCCACTCCAGGTTTTACTGCTACCAGCTTGATTCGCTCCAGCCCTGGTCCTGGAGAGACCCTATCCTGCAGGTCTTCACATCATCAGTGGCTAACGATCCGGAACACCTGTGCATCTTGACTAATTAAGCTATTAATTTGGTGCAATTAACAGAACTCGTCTGCAAACCAGCAGACCCAGTAGCTGCAGAACTGGGGTTGGATTCCCCTAGTGTACAGATAGACAAGCTCAGGATGTGTCTTATTACATTCCCAGTAAACAGTAAAAGAGAGTCTAACAAAAGACACACCTGACCTTGTTACTTAGACACACTGTGGGGCTACATCAAGCTGGTAGTGAAACCAAGACTGGGTGGAATAGCTGTGCAATAGGAGTTATATAGATACCTGACACACAGTGCCCCCACCCACTCCTTAATTGGGAACATGGGTTAGAAATTACAAAAATAAGGGTATGCAGGCCACTTGAGGGACAGAATCGAGCGTGTGAGTGCGTCCTACCGTCAGGGGGTAGCTTGATTCCCTTGGCAGCAGGGGGGGCGGTGTCCAGCGGGTCTGGCCGAGCCGGTGGGGGGGTCTCCACCTCCCCGGGAGACATGGAGCTCTGTCCGGGGGTCACGGACACTATGGGAGGGGAGGGGGGCGCAGGGCAGGTCGCAGCACTGTCCAGATCACACACAGCAGCAACCTGGCCATCTGAGGAGAGAGAGAGAGGAGAGGAGAGAGAGAGCGCTTTAATGACTCAAAAACCCTCCACAGCCTCTATTCTCTGCTCGCTGTTCTTTTCAGCCGAATCCCAGCGCAGGATCTTCGCTTACCTTTCTCGGGGGCGTCTCTCCGTTCCGGCTCCGAGCCGTATTCTTCGGGGTGCTCCTCCTCTTCCTCCACGCCCTGGAATTCCAGCTCCTGCTCTTCTGGGATCGGATCCTTCGAGCTCTTCTGGGGAAAAAATGAGAACAATTCGTCCTTTTTTTTTTTTTTTTTTTTTTTTTTTTATTCCCCCCCCTCCCCCGGGAATGTAAAATCGACCCTTTCACAAATCGCGTGTTTGCTTTGTGGACTGCTCCCCATTCAAGTTATAACGCACACAGGTGTTGCTCACGGAAAGAAGACTCCCATTGCACAGCAGTGTCACCTAGTCCAGGTTTTACTACCAGCTTGATCAGCCCCCAGTGTGTCTAGGCAACAAGCTCAGGGGTGCATCTTATTACTAAACTCACTGAAATGTGCTGAAGCTGAGATGAACCCCAGGACTGGGTGCAGCAGCAGCAGCAGCAGGGCTAGTGTGAGTTTGTAACCCTGCTCAAACTCCTGGCTCCTGATCATTGCAATATTAATAATAATAACAGACTTCATTGAGGGGAGCTCTGAACCCCAGGACTGGGTGCAGCAGCAGCAGCAGGGCTAGTGTGAGTTTGTAACCCTGCTCAAACTCCTGCCTCCTGATCATTGCAATATTAATAATAATAACAGACTTCATTGAGGGGAGCTCTGAACCCCAGGACTGGGTGCAGCAGCAGCAGGGCTAGTGTGAGTTTGTAACCCTGCTCAAACTCCTGCCTCCTGATCATTGCAATATTAATAATAATAATAACAGACTTCATTGAGGGGAGCTCTGAACCCCAGGACTGGGTGCAGCAGCAGCAGCAGGCTAGTGTGAGTTTGTAACCCTGCTCAAACTCCTGGCTCCTGATCATTTCAATATAATAATAATAATAATAATAATAATAGACTTCCAGGAGGGAGGGTCTGTCCCGTACCTTGAGGGACATGAAGGCTCCAGAGGAGTCGAAGGTCCCCATCTCGTCGTCCTCGTCGTCTGTGCACCACTCCGGCAGCCCGTCCCTGTCCTCCTCGAAGCCCTCGCTGCTCACACGCAGCCTCCGCGCCCCCCGCTCCTCACCGTGCTCCCGGAAATCGAAATCAAACTTCCGCCTCCGCTCCCCGACGTGCTCCCGCCAGCCCGCGGACCTGGGACCCCCGTCTGGGGAGGGGGGAGACAGAGAAAAAAAGACGGGCCCGTGTAAAGCATTGAACAAAACCCCAAACAATTAACAGCACGTCTCTAAGAGGATCAATTCCGATTCCTTCGAAAGAATCTGAAGTAAACTGTAATGCAAATTGACCCCGAACACGGAAACACAAAAAAATAAAAAAATCTCTCCGCCGAAAACGGCTGCTGGCGATCGCGCCCCTCACCGTCTCTGCGGACCCCCGCTAGTCTCCAGCTGTTCCCGCCCCCTTCGGCTGCCTCCTCTTCCTCCTGCTCCTCCCGCAGGGTGCGCCAGTTCTCGCTGTCCGAGCGCGTGTATTCCTTGCGGACCCCCGTCGCCGCTCCCTCTTCGAAGCCCACCCGGACTGCGAAGACACAAAGAACAACCCCCGACGCTAGCTGTCAACCAACGCCCGGGAGGGGTCCATGCAGCTGCAGACCACCCCGGGCACCCCCGCGTTTGCATCGGACCTGTGATTCGAATCATCAAATCAGTGGTGCGAAGTTGCAATCACCACGACATAATTAATCAACACCTGGCAAGCCAGCGCTGACAAACGCGATCTGAAAAAAAATCAATCTGATTTCATTTCACAGGGTGCGTTTTCAGCGAAACTACAAAACCAGGCTTTGAATTTTCATTTTAAAAATTACCAAATAACAGATGCAAAAGCACATTTAAAAAAAAAAAAAAAAAGTTTTCAATTTAGACTTTAAAGTTTCAACCTGCCCGACGTCCCCCAGAACAGAGTTTGGGAACAGCTCAACTAAACAAGGTCAGTCATTTTAACCCTAACGCTTGTGTTAGCCATCAAAATCGGCATGCAATACAAAACAAAAAGGCATTTTAAGAGCATAGTTACCAATTTTGGAGACAACAGAGAGCGTAGTCTTCTCTTCGTTCCTCTGGTCTAATAAAAATTATCAAACAAGTCTTTTTATAGCTAGCCTGGGGTTTCATCATCGTGCAACATTTCTTTCTTGTGTAACTTTACAGCTGGCCACCCTTCCGATCCTTCAATAGACACGCTCACAATCAATGCATCAGAGAGACACACACACATTGCTAATGCACATTACTGCAAAACAGTAAGTGCCTCTGACAGCCTCCGAGATCGAGGGAAGACCAAGCGCACAGCCGTGGCCAAATGTGTTTTAGATCGCCTGGAATTTTAGGCTTGAGACGCGAACACCGTCAAAATAAAACTGCATGAACTTATTTTAAAATCTTTTATCTAACCTCACGAAATCAAAACAAACTACAAATCACTTATTGAAAAAAAAAGTCTATACCGGAAGCCATGATAGTGGCACAGTATTGCTTCATGCTAGATTTCACGAATGTCACATTTTCTAAATTTGACATTCTGTGGAAAACGCTACAAAAGCAGTCGTGCGCAAATCAATATGTTATCGTAACCAGCAGGATTTGCTCGACTTTATGAAGCAAAACGAGTACAGAGAGCGAGGCAAAACTTTTGGCCAGAGCTGCAGCAACGCAGACAACAATAGACTAACATTAGAAACAGCAATGCCTGTGCTCTCTTTACACAGAAACAATCTCACCTGCATCTCTTCGAATCGGCTTTTCAAACCTCCTTTCTCCTCTGTGTAAAGAAAAAACACAGAGCGTCACTTTCAGAACTCGAGATTATTCCACTGTTCTCTCCTCCCCCCCTCTCCCCCCCTCCCAGGACGAGGGCTGCTGGCGTCGATTGGGCTGAATCACCGTTCAGCTACTTAAATCCACAAGTTTTTTACTTTTTTTATAAGAGCCATGAACAATTACTAAAAAGTCAGACTAAGCCAATTACTAGCTAGATTAAGGGTTGGGTCATTAAGCTTAATTAAGATTAAGCTCAGTTTTTTTTTTTTCATATGTTCTGACAAGTTAAGGATGTGCTGAACACAAGGTGAGCACGGGAACGCACCTGTCGTCCCAGCTCTGGCTCCTGTGAATCTCCCTGCTGCCGCTACGGCTGAAGCCCAGGTCAGAGTCTTCAATACTTCTTTGGTAGAAACTGCCATCACCTCTCCCGCGACCTGCGCACAAAGGACAGCGAACTGGGTCAAAAACAAACCATGCTGAATTACACACAGGCACTGGATTAGACAGGATCACCAAAGAACCGACACTGCTAATAAAAGGTGCTTCATATCCCAAATCCCAGCTCAGCCACCGACTGTGTGTGTGTGTGACCCTGAGCGAGTCACTTCACCTCCTTGAGCTCCGTCCTTCAGATGTAAAACAAGCGAGGTCCTATTGGAAGAGACTCTGCAGCAGCAGCAGCAGCTGTTGGTGATGCAGAGTTCACCCCCCATAGTCTCTGCTAAAATAACTAAATAATACATTTTAAAAAAATAAATAAAAACAAAGGAGTTTTTGTGCCAGCGCCCGGGCAGTCCTCACCTCTCCCTCCTCTCGTGGTTCCCCTCCCCCTGGCCACTCCACCTGGGATCGCTGCCCCTCCTTTCCCCATCAGCCTCAGCACAGCCACACTGTTTACAGACATCGAGAAGTTCCTCTGCAACAAATAAAACTCAGTCAGGTGTGCCTCGTCAAACCAGGAGTGGATCAAACCGCGATGCAACAGGAGTCTTATTCCCAGCCCTGATGAATGCATGTTGGCAAATATAAAGTCTGTATCTCAACGGGTATAAGGATGTCAAGGTTTTGAAGAGTGGCGTCTCAAAACGGTTCATCTTTTATCAGCAAAATGAGCTTCTTCTATAGGATGATGGGTGGGTGTGTGTGCGTCTCACCTGCTCTTCCTCTGTCAGGGGTACCAGGGCCAGCGGCTGCAAAGGCTCTTCCTGGAGTATAGCAGCAAACTCCTTATCCTGCATCTCCTCTGGGAACTACAAACACACAAGATCCGGGGTCAGGGCTCCGAGTCAACGCCTGCTTTCTATCCCAATTTTAAGAGAAACAGTAATTATAAATTTGATGTGTTCCCCTTAGCTTTCGGGGGAATGGAAGCCTGCCCCCCACCCCCCCTACCTTGTTTTCTTTAACATAAAGTGCTAACATCTCCTCCCGCCCATATCGGTAATCGGCGAGCTTGTACTTTGGCATCGCGGGAGAGGGAGGGGGGGACGTGACGCCCCCCCCGCTGGATAGTGCGCGGAGCCTGCAAAAAACAAACACGCAAATAAACCCAGAGCCGTTGAGAAAAACACACTCAGGGATGGGAATAATAATAATAATAATAATAATAATAATAATAATAATAATAATGAAAAACTCTCGTTGCACAGCAGTGTGATCCAGTCCAGGTTTCACTGCCAGCTTGATCAGCACCCAGTGTGTCTAGGTGACAAGCTCAGGTGTGTCTGATTATTAAACTCCTAGTGAAAGCAGGACTGGATCACACTGCTGTGCAGCGGGAGTCTGATTATTAAACTCCTAGTGAAAGCAGGACTGGATCACACTGCTGTGCAGCGGGAGTGTGATTATTAAACTCCTAGTGAAAGCAGGACTGGATCACACTGCTGTGCAGCGGGAGTCTGATTATTAAACTCCTAGTGAAAGCAGGACTGGATCACACTGCTGTGCAGCGGGAGTCTGATTATTAAACTCCTAGTGAAAGCAGGACTGGATCACACTGCTGTGCAGCGGGAGTCTGATTATTAAACTCCTAGTGAAAGCAGGACTGGATCACACTGCTGTGCAGCGGGAGTCTGATTATTAAACTCCTAGTGAAAGCAGGACTGGATCACACTGCTGTGCAGCGGGAGTGTGATTATTAAACTCCTAGTGAAAGCAGGACTGGATCACACTGCTGTGCAGCGGGAGTCTGATTATTAAACTCCTAGTGAAAGCAGGACTGGATCACACTGCTGTGCAGCGGGAGTCTGATTATTAAACTCCTAGTGAAAGCAGGACTGGATCACACTGCTGTGCAACAGGGTGTGTGTGTGCAAATGAGACTGAATGAAGAGGGGAGAACAGATCGCTAGACTTTACCATTCTGGTCCAAAATTGAGGGTCTCAGCAGCCATCTTCCTTTCCTCTGCTAGATTCTGGAGTTCTGCAAAAACAGTACTTAATAAATCAATCAATCAATCAATCAATCAATCCAGCTGCAGACCAGAGACACTCGCCAGTGGAGCGCTTGATCCGAATTCCAATCAAATAATCTCTTTTATATATATAAAACAAATCAATTCTCAAGAGAACACTTATGAATCAGATATGATTTATCTTTCTGTTTTTACTTTGATGTATTTGAGCTTAATCCCCTCTACATACCTACAGAGGCCATTCGCAAGATTCGGGTCTGTCCTGAAATCAATAAAATGAGAAGTTACTTAAACCATTAGAAAAAAATATTAATAATAATAATAATAATAATAATAATAATATTTGGCAGATGCCTTTAAGGTGATTTACGCAGGTGTTAGAGGGCAGCACAGGGTTACAGTGCAAAAAAAAGTGACTATTTTAATACACTATATGTTGGAAAACATGGATTGAGAATTGATTAGCAGTTTGCTATGCATGTGGACTAGCAGAGCTATACTGGTGTTCTTTTCTGAAAAGAGACTAATATTGCAGATAGCAGACTGTTTGGTTCAAACTGCATGTACTGCTAACCACTGATAGAGACGATGCGTCTACAAACTGCCCAACAATGACTGCAAGCTAACGAGATAACAATGCTGTGGACTAGAAGGGAACAGGCTCTAGACTTCAGAGAGATCAAAAGAGATAATCCCACTGGCATCAAAGGGGGTTGCAAGGAGATAACAAAAGGCAGATGTATGGACCTGTTGTCTCCAGGAGTGTGAAGAATGCACTGAGTTCAGAGGTTGTCACACTAGACTACACACACAGACACACACACAATAAATTAAATGACCTTGACCATTGGTTAATATCAGAGAAAGGGGAGGTGGACCATCTATACAGAAGGGTATTTAATGTCATGCAAACATTGTAATGTTGAGTATTCTGTTTGTCCTGTACCTGGGACCAGACTCCCTGCATATTTCAATAAACCTGGCAACTGATTGAAGAAAAGGACTCTGTGCATTTCCTAGAATCTACTGAATCACCATCATTTTTTTTAAGTTACTTCACTACAGTTTTTACAGAAAGCGCGAAACAATACTGCTGTAGTTGAGGAGAACAAACAGGTTACAGCTGCTGCTGTAACTCCACACAGAATGAGTAAACGCATAACTTTCCTGCACTGAGGAAAGAGAGAAGACACCTACCGTAGTGACGGGCGATTTCCACGGAGGCTGAGCTGGGGGGGGGAGGGGGCACGTGGCTCGTCTCGTGGTACAGCTGTTAATGCTGACTGTGTGTCTGTTCCGATCTCCCAGTTGTATGTATGTATATATATATATATATATATATATATATATATATATATATATATATATATCAATAATAATAATAATAATAATAATAATAACAATAATAAAAATTTCTTAATTGAAATTAACAGGGGGGGGTGGGGTCTTAAAAGACGTTTTTGCAAAAAAA